>NC_044308.2:123644948-123945242 GCF_007474595.2 Lynx canadensis
GTGCCCCGTCTTAGAATTCAGATATAAATATGACATGTTCCCCAATACATATGTTAAGTTAACTGATTTCATGGCCAATAGTTTCAGATATCTAGACTTTAATTTGGATTTTTCTATTTATCCTTTCTCTGGTTTTCTTGCTTTAATAGCAGAGATATCTGTATATATGCAACAATGTTGATCAAACCTTTAGATTTTAAGTCTTCTCATAAAAATTAAGACTTGACCATTCCAAAATATTACCCCTGTCTTCCCCTACTACTTCCCTGCCTCTTACGCTAAGTCATTTCCATAGCAACCTACATAACAAAACAGAGGGGGTTTCCAGATCTGATTCATGAGTACAGCTTCCCAGGTTGTGGGTGTATATTGCCATTTGGTATTGAACTTGAACAGGCCCACACGTGAATGGCCCCAAACTAAGTCCATTTGCTTTTTTAGTGGCTGCACAGGTGTTTCATCTGATTCAAAAGCAGAGGACAGAAATTCAATGCCAGCATTTCTTGAGTAATATAATTACATGGGGCAGGTGGGAGATAAAAGCTGTTTTTAAAACAATCTGTTGTGTTCTCTGAGGGGATGTAGGAGGGGACATATAAATAAAGTAGGTGACAGAGTGTTTACCCTGAAGGAGCTAACATGTAGCTCTAAGAGACTAATATTGATCCCTTCTGCCTGGGATTATTCAACTCATCACATTTGAAGGAGCATTTCTTCTTTCTAAATTTATTTACTCCATAAAGTATTCCTGATAAGTGATTCAGATATACAGGGAAATATGTCAGAAGCATATTTAATACAGAAAGGAGGTAGATATTCCTACTGATGTAGAGATTTTACCCTGGAGGCCTGATTAACACTGAGGAAGGTTACACACATAGAGATACAAAGCCCTCTTCTGCATCCCATGAGAAATATCTCCATAGCCTTCACATCTTCCCAAAACAGTGTGGGTTAAAAATCAGAAAAATGTAAGCCAGTTGTTTCTGGGGCTAGGTTTGCCCTGCCTAAAGAGAAATCTTTCATTGCCCATGCAACAACAGATAATAATGGCAATATTTGGATCTCTTCGGCATATATGATTACTCTGAGATTCTGTGTGAATATTGAGATTGAAATTTTGGGTTTGAACATTCTAATTCACTGCCTCAGTTTCTCAAATTTTACTCTTTCCAGGCCTGATGTTTGATGGAAATACAATCAGTATGGTTAATTACCCAGGCCTCGTTTTCTCTTATTTAACAATTACCTTGTCTTCTCTCATTTTGTTGGCAAGTTGAGGATTTTCTAGCTGTCTCAGTTATAAGGCATTTAACTTCTACTGATTCTTTCCTGATTATTTAGGTTCACTAGAAGCTCTTATTTTTCATAAATTTGCATAATTTAGAATTTGCTCTAGTCAACAACTTTTGTTTTCATTTGGGCATCAAATTTTAAATGAAATTATTTTTATTTTTAATCTTCAAATCAAAATGGATTTTAAAGCTTCTGGTTTTGAATCAGATGTAAGCAACTGCCTTTCGTGCCCACAACTCACTTTGGCACTTAGAGATCACACTCATTTGTGTAGCTTACTTATATCATCTTGAGGGACTGCTTAAATTTTTTTGGACTTTGGCTGATGATAGTCTAGAAACCTTTAGATCTAATGGGTCTCAAATTTTCTCTGGATGGAATGAGTAAAAAAACGAACAAACAAAAAACCCCTGCACCTTTAGAGCCACACAGAGAGTGAAAGCTCAGTTAGTATTTGACTGAATTTATATGACCCTCAACATACCTCAGAATCTTACATTAAAGTTGGAGATGTTTCTTACCTCTAACTTCATCTGCCTTTAAAGAGCCAAATAAAACCTGTTGAATTATTTAAAATATATGATTCCATGCAAATAAATATCACCCTAACAAAATCCACATTTCTTAAAAAAAATCCTCTACTTTTTATAATGAGTCACAGGTAAAATTACATTTTCTGAACATTTACTTTGAGAAACCAGCATTGAAACTGTGGTAGGTTCCCCTCCCTAAGGAATGTGAGGAGGAAACACACACACACACACACACACACACACACACACACAAAACCTCAAAGCAACCAGGCTGTAAGAGTGAGCATGTGACCTCCCTCACGACCTTGTAACCTGAGACCACCTAATCAGACTGCATGTTTGTGTGTTCCCATATATGGGAGACAAAGAAATAGAAAATGTATAAAAAACTACACCACATGGTGATTGGGGCTCAGTTCTTCCATATGAACCCAACTGAGACCCGCTGGCATGAGTAAAGTTGCTTCCCAGAAAGAAAAGCCTCAGTGTCATGACCCTCTGTGGGAGAATCCTGGTACAAAAGTTTATAAAATCATAATGAAGGTATTTGCATCAAATGAAAATATGCAGAAGAATATTTGAATAGCTATTTCAGGACTTAAAATTGGGGGTCAGGGTTTTAACTTTCCTAATTTGTGCACATGAATTGCATTCCCCACAAAGGAAGTCAGTATCTATTTAATATCTCAGACTTTGTCTTTGCGTACAAACCCTTTTTTTCCCAAGCACACTTCTGTTGATATTAAATCATGCTGTAAATTCCTATTTCATTGTTCTCACCTCTTTGGATCCAACAACAACAACAAAGTAGAGAAGCTGGAGAGGATTTATATGACCACTAGAAAATGGGATTTTTGATAAATGAAATTATGGAAGTCAAATTACACTTAAGATCTGTAGTCAATTCACATCTGTGATTTAAAATGTGGGAATCAATTCTGAAACATAGAGAAATTGATGAAAGTCACTTCCTAAATGGAAAAAATATCTTCTCTCCCTTCCTGCTCCTATCCCCACTCTCTCCATCTTTAGAAATAGAAAACACTGTATTCTTAGGTGAGCGTTTATATAATTAAAAATTACCAACTTTCTGAATTTTATATATTTATGATCTCAGTATTCTAAAGTCCTGGGGCAGGGGTCACAGAGCAGAGAGAAAAATACAAAGAAATGCCTTTTACACCTGAGAAGTGGGCATGGCAGCAATTAGCAACAGTATTGATTTACCCGGCCATTACACAGGGATACATTTTTCTAGTTGTCAATTAGCCAGGGGTTTTGCCTCCACTTTTGTTAAATGTCCTTTGATCAAATCTCAAGGGACAGTACGTCCACCAGAGGGCAGACAGTAAAAGGAAGTAAAGATGAAGCAGATCCATCCATCAATAGACCTGTGCTAAACAATTTTCTTAATGGTTGGATTGAGGGAGATGTTTAAACTATTGGCAGTAATTTGAGATCACAAAATAATTACTTTTCCCAGAGTGGTTCTCAGATGTGTTTTTACTCCTCAAATCTACAGCCCTCGCATTTGCATTTGGTGTTATTACTACTTTGTTCCTCTTTGTTAGTCACACTATAATATTCAACACAGTGTGGGTGAAATTTAAATTTGGCAAAACACCAAGAGCATATCCTTATTTATGTTCTCCAGGTGGAACTGGGTTCTTAATCTTTATCCGTTTGAGACGCCTCAGCATTTATAATAGGAAAATCTGGCGCTGAATTGTTAAAAGTTCACCAAATCCTTAGGTTTTTATTTGCTGGAACACCATGGAAAATGCAGCTGAAAGTTAAGACAATAATAATTTTAGATCAGAAGGATAAGAAGAAATAGAGTCTTATTTTTCATAATCCATAGTTTAAAAAAAACTGAATGTGCTGGTCATCGACATTAAATATGATATTTTTAATCTTATATGTGTATAGAAATACATTTTGCCTTTAGTGTTTTCAGCAAGCTTGAAGAATTAGCAACTTGTACATTTTATTTGGGTTTTTATTCAATTTTAGAAATATTGTTCCACATGGAAAAATTGGCTAATGACATGGTAATTCTATTTACAAATCTTGAATCGCCACATGGAAAAATTTTTCTAAAATTAAATGAAAATCAAGTGTATAGTAATATAGTCAACGCATAAATAAAATGCCATAGGAATGTTTGAGCGTCACGTGTCCAGAGTCCACCGTGGAGCCCAAGTCCACTTTAAAACACTTCAAATAAAAGGATAATGGGAAGTAATCTCAAAATGGTTTTACTTTTGTTAAGAAGAATGTACACAGATGTAAGTTTCATTAGTTCAATTAATCATTGTTGGGTATAGACCTTAGTCCCTTTTACATTTGAGTTATAATACATGTCTGGTGTACACAAAGGGAAAGAGTTATTGACATCTTTAGATCCAGGCTAAATTAGGGTAAGAATAGAAATATATAGGAAAGCCTACTAATTGGCTGGTGGGCAATTGATAGCTCAGGCATGATATACAGAAAATATGTGACTCATGGATTGACCATTATCATGGTTTTCATAACAAAAACAGTAAATCTAATAACCAGAATGATAAAAATTTAAAAAAAAATTCCATTTATGTCCATTACTCAACATTTTGTGGTATGTTGACAAGGGAGGGGAATCAATGAGATCAATGTGTAAGTGTACACATTTCCATTTGAAAGTTTTGGAAATCATTTGTACAATTACTTTTAGTGACTGCTATGTGTAGCCACTAGAATAGGTGAGAGGAAAACAAAAATAAGGGGCACCCAGGTGGCTCAGTCGGTTAAGCGGCTGACTTCAGTTCAGGTCGTGATCTCGCGGTCCGTGAGTTCGAGCCCCGCATCGGGCTCTGTGCTGACAGCTCAGCTCAGAGCCTGGAGCCTGTTTCAGAATGTGTGTCTCCCTCTCTCTGACCCTCCCCCGTTCATGCTCTGTCTCTCTTTGTCTCAAAAATACATAAACGTTAAAAAAATTTTTTTAAATAAAAAAAAAAATAAGACATAACACCTCTAGGAGTTCATAGTCTTTTAGGGAAGACAGATACAAAAATAAAGGGAATAAAAAGGAAAGGAGGGAAAGAAAAGAAAGAAACAGTGTGGACGATGAATGGAAATTCCTAGAATGTTATCCAAACTCAGAGGAGATGTTGCTAATTCAGCGATAGCATACCCCATCTAAGGATGGACAAGAAAAATCATAGAAGATGATACCAGTGACAGAATCATTTAACCCCAAAGATCATTCTTTTGCATCTTAGTTTGGGGGCACAGAATTTCAGATTCACTATGATTGAGAAATTAGTACAGTTCAGTAATAAACTTCTCTTTGAACACATGTACAGTATGGTGTAGGTCCAGGGCTTCTTAGGTAGTAGGGTAAGGATGGGCATGGCTAAGGGAGCATTCCAAGACAAACTCATGAGAACTTCCTGATTTCAAACGCCAATGCAAGTAGTTGATAACATGTGAGCTTAATGAAATCATTAAGCAAGCGTTCCCCCTGCCCCCACCAAGTATCCTCCAAATTAATAAAGAGGGATTGGGTTTCTAAAGAAAGTTTTTTATGAGTTTTTCTTTGTTTTTGTTCTGTATTTTTTCTCCCATAAGTCCTAGTATATATACTGTGTGTATATATATATATTTATATATAATGTGTGCATACTAAATATATAGTACCTATCCCTCCATATATATGTAGACACAGTATAAGTGATATTAGACTAATGTAAACAGAGATTAACAACAGTCCCTGCCATCAGTCATGTGTTTACACAGAAATTCACACCATCATCTTTACATCAGCCAACATAGACATGCATGATACTGTTTTAACTTGGCAAACAAAGCATGTGAACTTTTCTTTGGGTTTTATTTCCTTCTGTATCATAATTACAGTGATGACTACATAATTCAATTGTCCTTGGGAGGGGTGGAAAGAAAAAATTATACAGATATATCTATCCATATATGCACATTCCTGTGTATATATATAAATAGATATATACCTTGTATATATTTGAAAAGCATTTTCTGCTGTTTTCACCTCATCTTGTGCCGCATGAATTTTTGGTGTTCAATTTACTTTATTTTGTTTTGATTCATATTTAGTATTTTGGTCATTATGGCTATGTTAAACTCATTGCTATATTTATTAGTAATTATAATCATTTTTTTAAATACTGAGAGATATATACATATACAAAACAAACAAGGCAACAAAATCTTTTCTTGCCATCCTAATCTCTAATTTCTCCCCCTTCAGCATATCCCTCCAGTATTTATATTTATGTTCAAAACAAACCCCAGCAAATCCAAGAAAGTTGTGTACAAAAGAATGAAACACTGTGTTTTCTTCTTCTCCCTCCTATACATATTTTTTGCTTTAATTTCCTTCCTTTTCCCTTTTCATTTTTCCCCATATCTGCACAGGCCACTTGCCTTTACTCCCCACCCCCCCCCCTTAAGACCATGTAATTAATTGAAAGGAGGACAGATGAGCCAGAAAAAAACATAAAATAAAAAAAGAAAGAAAAGGAAAGACAGACAGACATCCAGATACAACAGAGAAACACATCCCTGTCCACAAATTTCAGATGGCATAAAAAGAATTTTATTGCAGATGTAGAATATTTGTTGTATCTTTTATTTCTGGATAAGCCCAGGATCATTGTGTGGCATGCAGTGACAGTTTTGTAGCTAATCAACTAACCATGGCCTTCATCACAAATGCATGGCTGTAACGATGCCATCTTGTGTTTCATCCAAGTGACACATCCAGGCTAACACAGCAAGTCCAGTTGTATGAATTGTGGGGGTAACTTTTGTAGTTATAATTTCACGGGTTCTCGTTTTTATTATTTCCATTGGGTCACGGCGGCCCATGAGCTGCTCTCACGACACATCTGTATGCTTTTGTTCTTGTGTTTGCTTTCCTCAGCACAGCAGTCAGGCATGTGTCTCTTGTCTGGCACATCTGTCTTGCCATCTTGTCTTGGAGTCCACTGTTATGCTGTCGTTCTGTGATTCTGTTCTCTGTTTGTAACATGTGGTTTGAAATGCCCTCCCTTTATTGCTCACTCCTCTATTGTTTCTACTTTGAACCTTACCCCTAGGGAACTTCACAAAGGAGCAAAACAAATTTTCAGTCGAAATGTAAGGCTGATAACTGTGGTTTGCATCTGGAAGTCATAAGTTGCACTTTTTACCTGGCGAAGAGGGCAAAACTTATAGTGGGAAACTGCTAATGATAATAGTCAAACAACCATCCAATCAACAACAATAAGAAACCCTTGTTGATTTTTTTGACATAATTAAATGGGCTTACTGTTAAAGAGATTCCGTGTAAGAGCTGATTTCCAAAGAGTTTTTCTATTGATTATCAATCTGCTAGTTAAACCTTGTCTTCAGGAAGAGATCAACAGAAAAGTTTCTCAAAAAGTGCTAGTAAGGGAGCATCATCATCATTTCTTCTACATAGAGCAATGCTTGTTCCTGAATTGGTAAGGAAGTTTTGGAAATCTGGATGTGTTTTATAATGAAATTCATTTATTTTTATATATTTTAACCTAAAATGTAAATGTGTTTGGCAACTGATCGGAGGGAGAAAAAAAAAAGCTTCTTAACTCACTGGTTCTACCTCATGCATATTTTGAAGTAAGATTACCTTTTGATCTTTCATATGTATTTTATATTATTTTTTAATTCATGGAAGCATTATAGAGCCAACACTTCAACTTAGACCCAAATCCTTTCTTTTCCCAAAGAACACAACATACATAATAGTTTTGTTTCTGAGAATAGAGTGTGAATTTCTTGAGACAGAAGTGGAAGAAAGTGCCCAGTGACTTATTCAGGTGCTGGATTATACTTCTGATGATCCAGGAAATTTGCAGGATGACTTGGAATGATTTGGTTTTCTTGACACTAGCATGAGGAAAATGAATCTTTGTAATAGGCTCACCTCCTTATTTATAAAGGTTGAGCAAGAGAATATAAAATAGGTATACCATAGATTCATAGATTAAAGACTTTAAAAATAGTTCTAAGATTTCTAAAAATCCCTATTTCTAATCTGGACAAGAGAAAGCATTTCAAGGCAGATGGTTTTATGAGATGTTTCAGTCATCTTAGGGTAGCTTTGTGCTGTTCTTTAGGGGAAGAGGACTGAGCACCATAAAGTAAGAACTTCTTAATAAAGACAGGAAGGGAGAGAGGGAAGAAGGAAAAGAGAGAGGGAGAGAGAGAGAGAGAGGAGGAGGAGGAAGGGAGGGGCATTCATGATGAACGAGGTAAAGCATGTTAAGAAACAGCACACACACAGACACACACAGCCCTAATTTGTTGTGTCTGTAGTGTACAATATTCCCACCATGGCTAACATCAAGCCAAAAATATGACACCTCTAAACAGAGAACTACTACATGAATATATAGTATTTTCACTAAATAGATACTACACATATCAACCATCTCAGGGGCATAGATAACAGTAAAATGTGGTAACATACCTAGGAAGTAATGAGTTTAAAGTTTTTATTACATTTGTTTTTAACATAATGTACTTGTCTGCAATTTTATATACTTTGATTTTTGATGATGGCTGTTAAACAACCAACTTGCAAAATAGCTGAAAATGTGCTAGTAATCAGCTGTCATGAGCTGGTTTGCATCCCACTGGCCCAGGTGCCATGCTGGGGGCATTCAAACACCATATTTATTTAAAATGTTTTTAAGTTATTATGAGTGGGAGACTATTAGGGCCATCTTACAATTGAGAAAATCAGCACTCAGAAACTTTGTTTTTCCAAGATTGCATTATCTGCACATAGTGGCAGAGGTAAGATTCAAATCCAAATGTGTTTGAAAATGGATGCATTTTATTTCTACCACAGTGTGCACAGAGGATCAGGATTAAACGCTTATTAAAACACTAAATTTTGGAACTATCATGTGCTCATTTGTGGAGCATTCACTAGTATTGTTTCCTGAAAATAGAGTTGCCAAATATCCTCCCTTAGTAACTGAAGATGAGCAAGATATTTCTTAGGTTTGCTAATCTTGCTTCCTGAGCTTTAGAAAAAATACAACAGGCGTGCCTGGCTCAGTCAGTTAAGCGTCTCACTCTTGGTTTCAGCTCAGGTCATGATCTTGTGGTTCTGTGAGTTAGACCCCCACATTTGGCTTGTGCTGACAGCACAGAGCCTGCTTGGAATTCTGTCTCCCTTTCTCTCTGCCCCTCTCCTTTCTCTCTCTCTCTCTCTCTCTCTCTCTCTCTCTCTCTCTCTCTCTCTCTCTCTTTCTCTCTGTCACACACACACACAGACACACACACACACACACAAATAAATAAACATTTTAAAAAGACTATAACAGATGCATTTCTTAGTGCATAATTATAATCTCCAGCATGATTCCATGAGTCAGTTGTTATGATTTTGTAACTTTTAGAACATAATGAACTTTATTTAGTTATAGTATTTGAGGCATGTTAATTAACCAAATGCACAGTAAAATATATCATTGCCCTTTACTTCCACATTTTCTCCTAGAGTAAAGTAGTATACTGACACTTAAAACAGCATGAGAACCATTGTATTGCAGAAAATATTGAAGCTTAAAAAAGTCATTTTCCTGTTACATACTTAATCATTGCTTTGTAAAAGAGTTTGAAAGACCTGGGAATTAAAAAGGAAAAGAGTTGGATCTTATTAGCCCTTCTAATTTGATGAAAAAAATTCTCTGATTGGGTTTCCGATAGTGCAGTATTTTACTCTGATTTGATGTCAAGTTTAGTTGCCCTGTGGTCTGACTTTCAGTGACAGTATACACAATATTGAATAAAGTCCCCTTAAGTGATTTCTAGGCCTTTTCCTCTAGGTTTGCCACTGCTACATCTTTGTTCCTTCATTCAGTAAGTACTCCTTGAACACTTAAGTAATGGTCAGGCATAGTCCTAAGTATTTTATATTTTTAAATTCTTTAATCCTCATAATAAGCCTGTGTGGGGCTATTGTTGTTGTTTTTATTTTAAAGATGAATAAACTGGGCACAGAGGAGCTAACCAAATTGTCTAAGGTCACCCAGCAAAGAAGTACAAGAAATGGGATTTGAACCCAAGCCAGCTGGCCTGCAAGTTCACACACTGCTCACTATGCTATACTCTTATTATGTAGCACTTACTCTCCGTTAACCCCGATATATGAAAGTGCTACCTGCTTCCTGCATAACAATGAAAGAAAGTTTGTGTATTGAGTATATTAAGTGGTTGGGTAATACTGGTTAAACAGATTAGTTACTGTGTATCTCAAAGGCTTCAAAAACATTGCTTGATTGGGGTTAGGAAATTGCTCAGTTATGATTTATCCACACAGCTGTGGTTGAAACAACTTACCTGGTTTCCTGTGAGGTGGAATGGTTCCAATATTCAGGATAAATACCATCACTTCTGTGAGGTTATTCCGTCTTGATTTGCCTATGTAACAATTTGTGCAGTGCGCTTCTCACTCATTACTCATCAGCAGCCCTGCTTAGCACATGTGATCAGACAACAGCCCCTCCAAGAACACAGGCTCTCAGTGAGAGTTCTGGTAAGATGCTGTATTTTCTTTATTTCAGAAATAATTATGTTCCTTGGAGCACAGTGCTTTCGAATTTACAGCTAATAGAAAGCAACAAAATCCACGAACATGGACCTCAGAGGACATCTTTCTTACCTTAGCACCTTTTCCGTTTTAAATCCACCTGTTTATCATCTCTTTCATTTTTTTTCTCATGTTCTCACAGTATGTATCTCAAACTATAAAAAACAATCAAAACCAACAACAACAACCAAAAACCAGAACCAAACCTTTTTGGGGCCCTTACATTTTCTGAAGAAAAGAATCTTAAAAGGGGTTATTAAAAAGAAAGCATCTTTTTCAAGCTGTGCTTGCTTTTATTAGAGTCCTTTCAAGGAAACTAGAGCTTGCCCCAAGCATCTGAGAGTCTCATTACAAGTGACATCCTTCCTGGCCAGTTCCGAAGCCAGATTCGAAACCAGAAAATGTGTGCAGTTGAGATTGCTTGAGTAATCCTCTATTGTCGAGTGCCATGGCGGTCTTAGCTTGGAAGCCAAGAGACACCCTTTATACAAAAAGATAATGAGAGTTGGCAACATTGTATTGCTGAGTGTTCCAACTGGTCTGATCAATCACCCAGGGCAAAGGTCAGGTGAACTTTTTTTTCTGTGAAGGGCCAGGGAGTAAATATCTTCGATTTTAAGAGGCTTCCCTTACCCATCATAACTATTCGTCCTTGTTGTAACATAGAGGCAGCCACTGACAATAATACATAAATGAACGAGTGTGGCTATGTTTCATTTAAACTTCATTTTAAAAAGCAGTCATCAGACCAGATATGGTAGTTTGCTAAACCCCTGATGTAAAGAAATCTGATAGGCTTCTCATAGTGTGTTTCTCTCTCTCTCTCTCTCTCTCTCTCTCTCTCTCTCTCTCTCTCACACACACACACACACACACACACACAATTTCCTAATGTCTATGCATATATGAATCCTTGCTCTTTTTACAGTCAATCCTAACAAATATTTTTGTTGAGCTCTCCACTAAGTCATGAGAACATGTAGAATACAATAGGACGTTAAGACTCATTGTTTAAGCATGTAATTATCTCAGGGGCACCTGGGTGGCTCAGTCAGTTGAGCATCTGACTTCGGCTCAGGTCATGATCTCAGTTTGTGGGTTCGAGCCCCGCATCAGGCTCTGTGCTGACTGCTTGCTCAGAGCCTGGAGCCTGCTTCAGATTCTGTGTCTCTTTCTCTCTCTGTCCCTCCCCTGCTCACGCTTTGTCTCGCTCTGTTTCTCAAAAATGAATAAATGAAAAAAAATTAAACATGTAATTAGATATGAAACAGGACAACAAACACACATACACTACCAGGGTCATCTTGCATCAGGTTCATGTGCACTGCATTTCTAGTAAGAGCTTTATGCTTTGCCCTCCCTTTTGCAAATCTATCTTTTGGGCTGGGCGTGGGCTGCCTTCTCTGCTTCCAGCACTCTTTGGCAGAGATTCCTTGAACTCCAGCCCACATACTGTGTCACATCCCAGCAATTCTTCTCCAAACCTTGGCTGTGGGTTATTGAGCTGACAAATGTCTAAATGACTGAGATATGATATTTGCAACCTGCTGAGAACCTCTTCTTTCCCTGTACTTTTTGATTTGTAGCTTTATAAGTTTTACGGAGAAAAGTGAGAAAAATGTTTTTGGTGATACCAGCACTGAATAGGGCAGACAAAATTGAAGGGATGCAATATATAGGATTCCTTCCTGCTTCGAGAAGAAAAGCATTTATTTATGTCTTAGCCCTCTGCGTGTCGGAGGTAACAGATTATACAGTGGGGTGCAGAAAGGAGCGTCCTATGTCCTGAGGAGAATAATGTGTTCTTTCCACCTGGCAGCAGATTAGGTAGGAACACACTATGAAAATACAGGTTCAAAGCCATATTTAGTATGACTGTGAAAGTGACATTTGTGACTGAAGCATTTTATGCATCAGTGTTTTGGCATCTTTAACATTAGAAATCTGTGAAAAACAAATACGAAAAACTCCTGGATGAATATTAGGTAAATTGTGAAGCCAGAATCTACTGTATCCCAAACCCCCAGGGGGAACGTAAGATTAACTTTTGGGAACCAGGATGCTTATTAACAACATTAAGAGCTTTCTCCATTATTAGCAAGGCCCCCTGATGTGATATTGTGCCTGGAGTTGTAAGGTCCCAAAATGGCTCAGAAAGAAAACAGAAAACTAAATGAAGAGACAGTGCAAGGAGACAAGAAAGATCAAGCCATTAGGAGAGGCTTTGGGGACTAGAAGGGATGTAGGGATGGGCTTCTAAAGCAACATCATCTGGCATTAGTGTTTTAATAAGACTCTGAGATAAAAAGGATTGTAGAAAACGGAAGTAAAACAAGGGTAAATTAAGGGCATTGATGGATGACCTGATAGGAATGTAACAAAATGAAGTCAACTTCTTCCTCTCCCATTATGTTTGCAGTAGCCTGATACTTTACTATGTGGCTGATTGGTGGATTTAGTTTTTTGTTAGCTTGCTTGTTTCTTTCTTTCTTTACTTATGCTTACGCATTACAAGCTTGCCCCATAAAGCGAAGGGGCAAACAAAGTCGCCAGGAGCCATTTGGGTAATATGAATAGGTGAAGTAGACCAAGTTTCACAGAATCAGCAATAGCAAGAACTCTGATAAACTGCAGAGAGCATGGCCTCATTTAACAGCATTGAAATTGAATATATTAAAAATGTGAAAATACAAACAGACCCTATGAAAGTCAAAGTACAACAATGACATACATAGTGTTTTTAATCCTATTTTTAAAAATTCCCTCATAAAGTTTGAGGAACATGCTCTCAGTAAGATTTCTGGTGAAGGTATCACTTGGTAACATTGAGTATCAAGTTAAACACAGCAATTCCTCTTCCAAACTCCCATAAGCTAAAGGTCTTTTCCTTATCTTTTTTCCTTTTATTATAATCTTAAAGTCTAGGGGGTGCCTTGGTGGCTCAGTCAGTTAAGCATCCAACTCTTCATCTCGGCTCAGGTCATGATTTCATAGTTCATGAATTTGAGCCGTGCATCAGACACTGTGTTGACCGTGCGGAGCCTGCTTGGGATTCTCTCCCTCTCCCTCTCCCCCTCTCTCTCTCTTTCTCTTTCTCCCCTCCTTGTGCTCCCTTTCTCTCAAAATAAATAAAGTTAAAAAATAAATAAAGTCTACATACCTCTAAGAGTATACACTTGAAGAATTAAGAGTTCATCATAATTATTTTGTTTTAGGTGACAAAACTAAAGCCTACATAGGTAAATTGATTTGCTCAAGGTTACTGAGCTGGTTTTTTGTTGGTTAGAATTAAATCCCGGGTGTCCAAAATCCATAATCCATTCTATTTTACTGATGCCGTGCCGTGTATTAAGGTTAAAAAAGCAAAAAACTCAAAATTTTATTTTAAACTGAGATAGTATCCAACAGAAAATTCAGAGGATGTGTGAAAACTTGTTTTTTTTTTTTCTTCTTACTGGCCATGCAGGGGTCAGCTCTACACCTCTCTATTCTGTTGGTCACTAGAGGAACCAGCTAAAAGATTTTAGACAAATGGTGAAGTAATTAGTGGGGACCAGAAGTGACTTGTGGTACAGACTAAACCAGTGCATGCACTAGTGAGAAGTTGTTCCTTCTGTCACCTTCCTCCACTGAGGACAGATGGTTAGGCAAATTGGAGCTATGTTTCCAAAGCTCAAACGTAAAAACCAGTGTCAAGCCATGCCAAAACTTTTGCTCATCCATGGTGAAATGAGAAAAGTAAGGACAGTATATACAGAATTTCCACAAAGTTAAACTTACAGAACTGCCCTATATTCTGAGATTATATCTTCTAGGCTTTGATGGCTAAATCAGTCTTTTACAAAAATAATGTTTTGTCCCTGTTTGTAACATCTTTAATTAGCAAATGAAAGTTGGCAACTGATGTTAGTCCTTCCCCACGGACTTTTCTTTGTCATTTTACTGGTCTCTTTAAAAACAAATAAACCAACATCCAGAAACCGAAAAATGAGGTTTAAAGTATTATCTATACTGGCACACTAGATTTAATAGATTTTGGAGACTAAAGACCCAAGTCTAAAATTTTATTATGAGCTAGATGATCTGAAGATGAAGCCATTTATTTCACTGAGGCCCCAGGAAGTTATTCTATGCATAGGTCACTTAGATGTGAAGTATTAAGAGAGTTTTGATTCCCAACCAAAGAAATAAATGAAAGGCACAAGGTAGAATGGGAGATCCTAAAATATTCCAGAATACTTGTTATGAGAAAACCAAAATCGGTTTATAAGCATAAACAGACTTAAAGAAAAATGGAAATTTTTAAGCACTGGAATCTAGATTGAGAAATTTTTTTTCATCTGAACCTTTCTAGTCGAGTAGAGAGAATGATTTTGCCGAGTTGAATTAGCCTACATTTGAGTTCACATGATCCATCTTTAATGTCAATAGAAGGTCAAAAACCTTAGTCCCCAGCCAAAATAAAAGATATGTTCTATACTAAATACAATTACTGGATTCGTATCTATAGTTCTCATCTCCTCCTACCTTTTCTGTCTCTTGGGTAATCTACACCAATATCCTCTTGCTTAACAAAATTTATTATCTAAATATTGAAAATATTATTTAATATTTAATATTAATTTAGCCTAATAAAAAGCCATGCCAAGTTTACTGTTTATTGGAAATCAGAGATTTGATGTCCTGAATCAGATATAAGGATTCTATTATCAGTAATAGAATCAACAGTGCTTATGTTTAGGTGGTGGCTCATGGGTGAGTTTTATTTTGTTATTCATATTTCAAAATTTGTACATAGAGTATGTATTACATTTGTTATCAGAAAGCAAGGAATATGTGTGTGTGTGTATATGTACATATATAAATACATATATTTTATACATATGTATGTATAAAAGAAGTCCGGCAGGGAAATCTTGGGTGGGGAGACTTAGATATAAGAATTCTGCCAGACCATTAGTTTGAAAAAATAGTGAATCCTATTTTTCCAGTGAGTTTGAATTATGTTCATGGTGTAAAGCTCTGTAAAGAAAGTTGATGAAGGAATTCAAGACGGTGATGATGATGATGGTGATGATGATAGGTAGGACTCTGTGTAGCTGAGCATACACCAGTCCTCTGGGATCCATCCTGTTCATCAGGTGACAAATGGTCCATGGATGCACCAGGTGGTCATATAGCAGCAGTAGGCATGAGATAGCCTGTAAATGACCCATTACCAGAAAGTTTAAAATCTGTGCTTGGAAACCAGAAACACAGATGGGACATGAAGTGGCCTTCAACAGACACTTGGGAATATGATTGATTTTGTAACTCAGCCTTTAGGTGCTGTGTACATCCCCACCGCCTAACCACCCTCAGTGCAAAGGAGTAATTAAAAACTTTGTATTCCTCTCTCTCTACCTCCCTCTTCTTCCCTCTCTCTCTTGATAGGATGTCCAGAAAATTAAACCAGCTGTAGATTAATTGAGACTCTCTTCCATGTAGGGAACATCTGTCACTGCTGCTACAAAGATTGTATTAACGAATTGAAACATTTGATTACCTTTAATCCAAAAGAATTCAGCAGCCTCTTCAGTCATTTCATTTATTGGAGTTTTTTGGTGGCTCTTTTTTTTTTCATGTGAAGCTTATGACTGTAGTCCTTCCCTGAAGTCGTGAGATATTTCAGCAGATGTTGTTTTCCATATCTCTACCCTTTCTCTTGTGAGAAGGGGGGGAAAGCCTCAACAAAAGCAGTTTTGGAGATAGACAGAAAAGGTCTCCTTTATGAACATATTTTTAGAAACAGCTGGTAAAGCAAACGGTCCAAATGTGATGCCTGGAGCATATCTATTCAAACAACAGGGTTGTTTAAAGATAAAAGCAACCACTTTTAAATATCAACATTAGTAGCAATTCCCACACTTATGTTTAAGAAATGGGAGAGCTTGCTAAGACTTTTTGATTTGTATTTTGCTTTCTGGGACAACTTTTTTCATTCTTTTGGTTTTGTTAGTATGTGAATTTATTAAAAGCTTCCTGTCAAATTGTTTAAATTGTGACTATCATCACAGATAAAATATTTTTAAACTTACATACGATACATTTTTGAAATTTCATTTTATGCTTCTGAGAACGTTCCTTTTTGATAGCATCTATGTGTGGTACAAAAGAATGAAATGGGAAATTGATAATGTACTGAGATTATCATTGATCTTATAACCCATGTTTTGGAAAAAGGCAGTGCTACTAAAGGACAAACATTTGTACTTGTAGCCATTAAAAAATCTAATTTCACTTTCATTGGCCACATTCAGAGTCGGCTTTATGACCTTCCCTTGTCATGACTTCATTTGTTTGCTGAATTGTTTTGTTCTGGAGCCACTGCCAAATACTATTACACAGCTTCCTTTATCACACTGATTGGCGAAATAATTCTTTATTATATTTTTTACAGTAGTTCCAGTTTTCAAATTACTTATGGATTCTCTCTGGGTCAGGCATTACATGAATGCTGATTTGTTATCATCGAACTTGATAAATGAATGTGCACCTTACCAGTTGCCATTCATGTTGACTTTTTCCTATACTTTGTTCATGATGGTTTTATTTTCATTTAAGAAAATTGCAGAAGTAGTGCCTCAAGGAGAGGTAGTTAGTCATCACATTTGATCTAGTGGGCTCTTACCCATTGGAGAGAGGTTCCATTTTAAAATATTGCACAGGGCACCTGGGTGGCTCAGTTTAAGCACCTGACTCTTGGTTTCAGCTCAAGTCATGATATTATGGTTTGTGAGGTTGAGCCTTGCATTGGGCTCTGCACTGACAGCATGGAGCCTGATTGAAATTCTCTCTCCCTCTCTCTTTCTCCCTCCCCCATCCCTCTCTCTCTGTCTCAAAATAAATATATAAACATTTTAAAAAGTAAATAAAATCATGCACAGAGAGGTGCCTGGCTGGCTCAGTTGGTGAAACTGTTCAACTCTTGATTTGGGCTCAGGTTATGATCCCATGGTTCATGAGATTGAGCCCCACATTGGGCTCTGTGCTGACAGTGTGGAGCCTAGTTGGGGTTCTCTCTCTCTCCCCCTCTTTCTTTCTCTTTTCCTCTCCTCTACGTGCTCGCTTGCTCTCTCTCTCTCTCTCTGCCTCAAAATAAACTTTTAAAAAATTAAAAAAATTAAAAATCATGCACAGAGAATAATCTTCAGTCCTCCCTGTCCTCACCCCCCACCTGTCCCATGGGGCATGATCCTTACTCCATAGATGGAACAGAGAAATTTGAAAAGTGCTTCACTTATTTTTTCCACTAAATACTTACAACCAAACTATATTTCCTATAACTCAACACATCCACAAGCATGTCTCTTTGCTATTTAACCCCAAACTGACCTACTTGATGCATAGTTTTGATGTTATGTAAGATAGTTTGGGACTGATTTTTTTATTTTTTTCTGTCATGCTTGTCCTGGAAAACGTCATAAATACAACCCGGATTTTTAAAAATATATGTATCCTTATCTTTATATGCCTGCAGTAAAGTCTCAATCAGTAACTTTCATGGATGTTTCTTTTGATGTAAAAATAACTCCATACTGGAGTTATAGATCCTCCAGCACTTATCACATTGGAAATCTGACCGTGACGTCTGTATATTTGTGTATTAATACCATTGTGATCACACATCATACATACACAAAATTACATAGACATACTTTACTTCCTTCCTTGGAGATTTTTTTTCAACTTTTGATATTGAAATAATTTCAAAGCTGTGACGGGGAGGATGGGGAGGACGGTTAGGATGCAGGTGAAGGTAGGGAAACCTTCACTGAAGAAATGACATTTGAGCTGAATTATGTGGGATAAGTGAAAGTTAACTGGAGAAAGAAGAAAGAAAAGGCATTGGAGCAGGAAATTTTAGACATTGGGAAAAATCAGTCATCTCTGAGAGGGGATCATTTGGGAACAGCAACTATCTCACAGGATTCTGTCTAAGGTATAAGAGAAAGAACCTTCACATAAATAGACTTTGGTGTCCTTTTGCATCTTTGGGTAAGTGGAGATGAGAGCAAATTTAGTGACCCTGCAGCGTGCCTCTTGGTGGGGCGTGAGCGGGCTCTGTGTAGAATGGGCATATGGTGAGTAAAATGATGTGGTCCCTGGAGGAATGTAGACTTAAAAAAAAGAAACAAAAAAACCAGTCTGTAATGTCTGGTACACCAAATCCTACCAATAAAAGAGAAGGTGACAAGAATATATGCCTTAGATGGGAAATGTCACCAAAGCCATTCCCAGGGTCTTAAATGTGAAGCATCTTAGATGATGCTTTACATTTCAGTGTATAATTGTGCATTATTTCTTCAAACAAATGCAACTTGGACGTGAGAGACTTAAGACAACATGCAAATTCTAGGTATTCTTACATCTTGCAGAGCCTGTGAGTGAATCAGCCACACAAGAGTTTTGTTCTGTTTTGTTTTTTTGTTTTTGTTTTTCCTTTTGTTTTTAAGGAAAATAGACATTGCCTCCAAGTGTTGTGTTGGAGATGAGAATTGCATATTGGCGATGGTAGTGAGGAAGTAGAGCCAAGTATCAATCTCCTTATAATTTACACAGTTCCGCATTTCCCCACTACCATCCTCACCGTGACAAGTCATTATCAGTTAAGTCATTGAATATGTTACTTTAAAGTTACTGATCACTTCCCAGTGTGATTAATGATTTTGAAGGAAATGGTTTGTATATGCTTTGATTTTTTAATACTTGCCCACAATAAAAATTTGCCTGTGCTTCTACACTTGGAATAAAAGAAAAACTCTTTGTACTAGGACTTATAATAATATGTTCTATTTGTCACATTTTTATTATAATAATCGTTGGGGTGCCTGCGTGGCTCAGTCAGTCAAGCATCTGAACTCTCGGTTTCAGCTCAGGTCACAATCTTACGGTTCGTGGGTTCAAATGCCACATTGGGCTCTCTGCTGACTGCACAGAGCTTGCTTAGGATTCTCTCTCTCCCTCTCTCTCTTCCCCTTCCCCACTCTCACATGCAATGCACTCCCTCCTCCCCTCTCTCTCAAAATAAATAACCATGAAAATAAATTTTAAGTAATAATAATTATTATTACTATTATACAGAAATACTCATTTTCCAAAAGGGAGATAATAGGAAATCTATTCCAGAATGCCCACAGCAGGAGTTTTCTAAGTTACATTTTGGATTGCTAACAGCATCTCAGTACTGGGTAGGAACCAAGTCTTCTTTCTGTTCATTGGGAAAATAGCAGTTTTTCTTTGTGTCTGTCATTGCCCATGTGTGGCTTATCTTCTGCTGATAAAAAGCCATTCCTTCCACTGCCTATTGCACTTTAGAAGATTACTGCTGATTACCATTTAGATTTTTTAGATTTATTAAGTGTGACATAGTACATTTCATGGAATCAGAAACCAGTAGCCATCAAGATCAATAGTAGTGGCCTGAATCCGTTATAAATGAATTGTTTTATTGCCTCCACAATGAGCAGTATATGTGCTGCTACAAAAGCTTGGTTCTAGCCCCTGAAAGAAAAAAATATACATATTTATTTATTTAAATGTGTGTGTGTGTGTGTGTGTGTGTGTGTGTGTGTATTTAGTTCTATGGGATAACAGAATTCTCTGAAGTTTTCTTCCCAGAGAGAGGTTGCTAGTAAGCATCTTTTTCAGTGGAATAGAGCTGAGTTATGGTAACAACATCATTTACCCATCCAGCCTACCGTGGCCACAGAACCCAATGATTCTTTTTTTTTAAATGAAGGTGTCTGCATATCCACAGCACTGCTCACTGTATTTCATTACAATGCACTGCTTCACTCAACACACTCTGAAAGAAGAAAATATACCTGCAGCTTCAAATTCAGCCACTTCCTCCAAACTGGGCTTGTTTATCTGTCTGCAACACACTTGGTGCATTTAAAAGACTAGTGATGATGTTCATTCATGCTGTAAAATGTGTTCAGCATCATGGCCGCTTCCTTCACAATGGCCTGGCATGGAAGGATGGAGAAGGCCATTGTTACTACACAAATGACTGTCAATTTGCCTCTTCTATGACTTGCCCAGGGAAGTGGCATCATTTTAAAGTTCTAGGGAACATTTATGACTATAGTATTTTAGTTGTAATTTTGTGAGACTCCTTAGTAAACTTGCAAAGGGTAAGTTTGGAATCTAGAAATACTTTGTTCTATTTCAACTAGGAAGGAAGTTGCTTTATACTTCTGTATGATCCTTTATCTAGCCATGGAGTTTGGATTCAGGCTTAAGAGTAGGCTTGAGAGTCATTTTCCTTTGGCTCTAGATAATGAACAAAATGCTTTTCTCTTTCAATTTTAGAATGAGAGCACCTTTATTTTTTGAATTATACTCAGTAAACCTCAAAATGTATGATAGCAGAGAGCAAGAAAGAACAACTTGGCATGTGACTGTTTTCCTTCTGCAAGTACTCAACCAGAAAAGGAAGTCTGTGGCACTCAAAAGGAGGTGTTGCCTGTTACAAAGCCTGGACGTTAGAGACAGCCCACAGGCCTGAGGGTCCTTCCAGACCCTTGCCTGATGCCACTTGCCAGAACTAGGGAAAGGAATACTTAGTTTACTGTTCAGTGGCACAGATCCACTCATCTTATAATGGAAGAGAGCTAGTCTACTTGTCCCCTTTCTATAAAAACTCTTATTTACCAGAGTTTGGGTAAATATAGACAGAAGCAAGTAACCTCTCCATTTTGTCTTAATGGACTAAACCACACTGGTCCATTGCCTACCTCCTAACTTATTTGCTCTGTAAAAGGCAACTTGCTCAGTTAACTCTTCAGGCAACTTTGTGAACCTTCTGTGTTGTTTGGCACAAGGCATTGTTGATAGCTGTAAGCCACCTATTTTTACCCCTCTCTTCATTTCCTTCACACTGATTGATGAAATGGGAAAGAGGTTGAATAAGCTCACTTTTTTCTTTAGATGACACAAATATTAAATTGACAGATACACCCCTAGGAAGTTCCAGTCCATTTCAGGAAAGTGTTGATATGAGGTCTTTAAGGGTCAACAGTCCTATTAGAGAGAGGGAGACCACCGGGGAATCATAAGGAAAAGAAAAATGAAGGAAACATCTAGATTCAATAGGAAATTAGAGGTGCTGAGAGCATTTTAAGAAAAACACTTGCTTTTTCACCAGCTGTGTTGTTTTGTTCAAAGGGACAAGAAACTTCATACATTCTCTGAAATGTAATAGAACTGCAGACCTAAATTCACAACTTTTTTCTCTTTTACACAATTGTTTCTTTCCTCAAGAGCGAGTGAGTGACTGTTTTCACATGAGAACTGGTCGTGTACAGGATGTTAATGCACAAGTGGGTCAGGTAATGGTGTTTCACACATGCAAAGTAGGGAAGTTCCTCCTTTGGTCACATTAAAGTGTGTGGATTGTGTCATGTGTTCCATCCATGCTTCTGGGAAGCTCATGTAATCCTGAGAACTGAGGGTATATCTACAGCTTCCTTAGATACCAGGCTGCTGGGGGCCTAGGCAATGTATCTGGTTTTATTTTTATCTTAACGTGGGGTTTTTCCAGCTTCACTTAATATGTCCGGAGAATAAAGCTATTTTAGTTAGGCATAGCTCTGCCAGTCTTAGAAACATTGAGGATGGGTTTCCTTGTTGGTACCTTAAACTCAGTAAAGACTAAAAGCTGAGAATTTGGCTGCTGGCAAAATTCCACTACAACAGCTAATAGAGAGTTTTGGAAAGATGCCAAGAGCAGCCAGCTTGCATTAAGTACTTAAACTACTATTTAAGATCAGTTCTGCAGTTGGGAACTTGAAATCAGCCACAGATCTACCTTCTAGCTTCTAGCCTACTTTGCTCTGGGTTTTTCATGTCTTCTGTTATTTCCTCCAAATGTTATCTCAAAGTAGATTCTCTGTGTGTGCCTGTCTCTCTTCATACTGATGTGCTTCTATGGAAATTCCACAGTACTTTAGAATTTAACAAGCACTTTCATATGTGTTACCTCTTGCCTTGTACAAAACATTAATGATATGGGGCGCCTGGGTGGCGCAGTCGGTTAAGCGTCCGACTTCAGCCAGGTCACGATCTCATGGTCCGTGAGTTCGAGCCCCGCGCCAGGCTCTGGGCTGATGGCTCGGAGCCTGGAGCCTGTTTCCGATTCTGTGTCTCCCTCTCTCTCTGCCCCTCCCCCATTCATGCTCTGTCTCTCTCTGTCCCAAAAATAAATTAAAAAACGTTGAAAAATTAAAAAAAAAACATTAATGATATGATATTACCTATATTAATGATATTCATAGTTGAAGAGAAATCTAAAGGACTCATGGTATGGAGTATGTCCTAAGTCGCACTGTAGATCATGGCAGGAGGGGAGAACTAGGTATCATGGGCATGGGCTGTAGCCCTGGCTCTATTACTCAGTGTCTTTCTGACCGTGAGCCAATGCCTTAAATTTTCTGTAGTTTAGTTTCTTTACCTTTAAACCAGCATGGTTTTTTTTGTTTTTTTAATTTTTTAATGTTTATTTTTGAGAGAGGTACAGACAGAGCACGAGCAGGGGAGGGGCAGAGAGAGAGGGCGACACATAATCCAAAGCACGCTCCAGGCTCTGAGCTGTCAGTGCAGAGTCCAATATAGGGCTTGAACTCATGAACTGTGAGATTACCACCTGAGCGGAAGTCAGACACTTAACTGACTAAGCCACCCAGGAGCCCCTAAATCAGAGGTTCTAAACTGAGGGTAATTTTGCCCCTAGGATATATTTGCCAATGTCTGAAGACATTTTTGATTGTCACAACTGGAGAGATGCTATTGGCATCTAGTGGGTAGAGGCCAGGGATGTTGCTAAGCCTTCCACAGTACATAGGACAGTTCCCATAAGACAGAATTATCCAACCCAAAGTGTCAATAATAATGAGGCTGAGAAACCTTGCTTTATTATGTAAATAATATCTACCAGATTCATCACAAGAATATTAGGGGGCTCACATATATATATGAAAACATAAAGTGGCTCCCATGTCTGATATTAATATTATTTGGCATTACATATGGACACTGCAATCAAATCTAAAGAAGAAAATGGATTTGTTCTCCTAGATTAAAAGCCATAAATGAAACTATCAGATTAGAATATATTCAATACATCCCCTAAATCTTGATCCATAATTATGGCTTTAAACCAATTCTCTAAACATAGAAGAAACAATGAAAAAATATTAATCTTAGAAGAAACTTACCATCCAGTGACTAATACAGATAAAGGAAATTGGAATCCATGCAACTAATAGACTTTTCTATTAGCATACAGTTGTAACACATTTTTCCTAATAGAAGCAAACTTGAAATAATAAGTTGTTTGGATCACATTAATTAACATTATTCAGCTCTATTAGATTTGTACCTGAGGTTGGGTTCATTTTACCAGTACTGATGAATATCAAACTTAACAATATCTAGCCACATTATATTAGAATAAAATATGTTTTACTTCGAAGGCAAATTTTAGACTAGACTCTTAATAATGGTCTTTTATATTGACTCAGATAACTAGAGATAGTAAGAAATGAATTAAATTTCAGTGATCCAAACTACAACATCAGCTATAATAGTAATGAGAATTAATCCTTTTTGTAGCTTTTATCGTGCAGTGGCCTCATATGTATATATAACTCTAGAGTTTACAAGTCATTTCTACAGAAATGACTTATTTTTGTAATGCAGTCCTCTTAAAATTTTAGCTTAAGATCCATGGACAACATCTGAATTTCTTCACAAAATTTTATTTACATGAGCATTTTTATTGGAAAAGAGCATGAAATCCTTATCAAGTTTTCAATAAGGTTTGTTATCAAAAAAAATCGGGAGATCACCCTTAAAATAAAGGCTAATCTTTTCCTAAATGCACATTTTCACCAAAGTCCTCCTTAAATGATATTGTATTTATTCAATATCTATATTAGCAGATCATCTCTAGAGTTACTAAGTGATCAATACTTTTAAAATTCTTAATTGACATAGACACAGATTTTTCTTTCTTTTTTTTTTTAACGTTTATTTATTTTTGAGACAGAGAGAGACAGAGCATGAACGGGGAAGGGGCAGAGACAGAGAGGAAGACACAGAATCAGAAGCAGGCTCCAGGCTCTGAGCCATCAGCCCAGAGCCCGACGTGGGGCTCGAACTCAGGGACCGCGAGATCGTGACCTGAGCTGAAGTCGGACGCTCAACCGACTGAGCCACCCAGGCGCCCCGACACAGATTTTTTTAAATTTAAAGATGCAGATCAGAAGCTCTGCCATATAGCTAAATTGAATAATTATGCAAATGTGTCACAATATTATTTAATTGGACCTTTTGGAATGAAAATAACCCAGGTGTGCAAAACTCTTTGCAATCTGGAACAACCATTCTAATATATATCTGCCAAGTAACAACATCTTGTATGTAAACAGGCAGAAGAAAACATCTCTGGCTGCCCCCCCCCCCACCAAGAAAATATATATGAGAGAGCATGCACATTATGGTACTGCAAATTCTCAGGTTGCTTGTTATGGAATTCACACTGTATAAGAACAACTATATAGACAGGAAATCCAGGGAGTTGGTAGTTAAATAAACAGGATTGTCCCACACCCACCAATAATAGGAACAAATGCTATTAAAAGCAAACTCTGTTATAAATGCTGACATTCTACCTAGAGCCCATTCTCTTCATTTTCTTATTTCTATCTCTCCCACCTTTCTCTCATCTAATAAGAGATTTCCAAGTACTGCTCTTATAACTGCTAAATGAGTTACTTGCAGTAAGATGCCTCTTCCGATTCTCCTGGAGGGTCCAGTTCTCTTAACCTTTCCATTTGTGGAACCAACAGTTTAACTGGATATTATTTGCTGCTCAACTTCCCAGCTACAGACACAAAAATTTTCCATGGAAGGTCTATTGAAAATGTTATGTATGTTGCTCAAAATATAGCCACGTGTCTGTACTTGTTTATGTTCTAGTAGAGACTATAACATGCAACATGACATAAAAGAAGCTAAATACTTTGGGAAGAGAGTATGCTAATGAATACCAAATAATTGAAAACGACAAGGTCAAAATCAAAATCAGAAGACTTTGTATTCTTTCCCAACCATACTTTACCAGGACTTGGGTAGCCAGATTCAGATACCCTTTATCTTCCTTTGCCACATTTTCCTATTCATACCCTGTCTTCTTCAGGGGATGAGCAGAATCATGGTATCTTTCCCCAAACACTGAGAAAAACTTGTAAAGTAAAAGCAAGAATGTTCTTCTTGGTTCCATGCCCACAGTGACAAAATAAAAAACCAGTTCCCTCTTCAAAACCTGCCATATACAATTACCACTCTAAGGACTTTGAAAGTGAGGCTGCAGGACTGTTTGATTTTAAATTCTTTTCCTCTGTTCCATAATACTTTTCATTTTAGTGATATCTAAGAATAAATATTAATATTACTCTCAGAATAGTTTTTTTTTTAACTTTGGAAAAAATCAACATCTGAATATTTGTATTTTGATTTTTTCCTTGTACAACCTTTAGGCCTCTATTTCAGGATTTATGGCTACCATTGTTCATGGGGAATCCCTTTTTGGAAAAGCCTTTGCTTCTAGGGGGTAAAATGTAGTGTGCAGAATGAATTGAAGCTACATACCAGATGACACAATTGAGGGATTGCATGGAAGAATTTGTGGCAACTAATTATTCAAATTGGAATGTGGCCACTGCCCTGGGGTTCATAGTTTGCTTTATACGCAAAGTGGATTGAGATTCAGTATAAGCATATGTAGTTAGAATTTCAGCACTAAATCACATCCCTGTATGGGGCATGTGGGTTTTGTTGTTGATGATCATAACAGTTACACAAGAAATTTGACAATGATGGCAGGGGAACATAACCCTATCAGACTTGGCCACTGTTAGGAGGATGCAATTTAAATTCTGCCATGCATGGAATAGCCTAGCTTATCTGTGGATGGTTATTAAAAACTACATAGTAAATTTCAATCAGAACTCAGTCCTCTGCAACTGACTCCTAAGTTTTCACAACTCTGCATTTTTTAGGGTAGAATGCTTTCTAGTGAGGTTTCTTTCTAATGTTATAGAGAGAAGAGCAGAACAAATTCAGTTATTCTTCTCAACAAAGTTCAACTGGGTGCTACTAACGGTTCAGAGAATTGGGCTGAAATGGTTCTGGACACTGAAAGAAACCCAGTGGTAAAAGGCAAAGAGGTTAAGTGTGATCCTTAAAGTGAAAGCATAGCTATCACTTTAATAGCCCATGCACTCTCCACTTTGCCTTCCCAGTTTGCTTTCTTGGAGCAACCAGTTCCATGTTTAAGACCAGAAAGTCATACCTGAGTGTTTCTCATTGAAACTCTTGCCAATTGACATCAGATACACTTTTTGGTTATTAAAAAGAGCCCTGGGCATGTGAGTGGCTCAGTAAGATAAGCCTCCAACTTCAACTCAAGGCATGATCTCACAGTTCGTGGGTTCAAGCCCTGCATCAGGCTCACTGCTGTCAGCACACAGATCTCGCTTCTGATCCTCTGTCCCTCTCTCTCTCTGTCCCTTCCCTGCTCATGCTCAGTCTCTCAAAAATTTAAATAAAATAAAATAAAATAAAATAAAATAAAATAAAATAAAATAAAATAAAACCAAACCAAGAACCCTTCAGTGGAAGGGTTACACTTTTATCGTCAAGCCTGGCTCATGAGAAAGTTCCATCCACTATTCTGGACAACAGATAAAACCAGTCCAAATGACAGAAAGCTACCTATGGTGCTTCCTAACTATGCTTTTCAAAATCTATGTAGCTTTTTTTATTTGGCCACCATTATAATATGAGCTATCCAACAGAGAAAGAGCTGCTTGTAGCTCTAGAATACACATGGGTAATTATTGCCAGGCACTCTCAAAACACCTTGGGTTGAGGGCTCCAGAGAACCTCATGTATCTGAACATTAGCACAGTACAAATGAGAGATGTAGAGTTTTCCAAAGCAATAAAAATCAGTTGTGCCCAACACTTACTTCTAAAAGCTGGGGTTGCTAGATTGAAAATTTGTCAGTGTTTATGTAGCAGCTAAAAAAAAAAAAAAAAAAAAAAAAAAAAAAAATCCCTGACCCATTAGCTCCTATGTTGTCTCTTTTGGTCTTTTGGTCTTTTGCTGTCTAATTTCCATGGTGGACTCTTTCATTCTGCACTGAGCATCAACTTTCAAACCTTAATCCTTAGATTACTGGATTCCCTTCTTTCTCTGCTCAATGTCCCATATAGCCAAGATAATTTTCTTAGCATCCTATCCCAGGATGTCATCTCACTACAAGAAACACAGAAATTATTACCCCTTCCTAGGACCCACTAAGGAAGGAGTGTTGTGGACTGCTTACGTAATTGACTTTTGATTCTTAAGAGAGAAGGCAACATAAGATGCGTGCTTCCATTATGTAATGGCATAGTGTTAAGTGAATGGTAATTACACTCAATTAAAAATGTTTGTGAGGGGCGCCTGGGTGGCTCAGTCGGTTGAGCATCTGACTTCGCCTCAGGTCATGATCTTGTGGTTTGTGGGTTCAAGCCCAGTGACAGGCTCTGTGCTGACAGCTCGGAGCCTGCAGCCTGCTTTGGATTCTGTCTTCCTCTCTCTCTCTGCCCCTCCCCCACTTATGCTGTGTCTCTCTCTATCAAAAATAAATAAATGTAAAAAAAATTAAAAAAATTTTTAGTATTCACTTTGGAACAGTTTTGACCTCTATTAGTGATAGTGTTTACCTTTCTTAAGTCATTGCTTCTCTCAAAAGATCATCTTAACCAATCTTTACATTTTATAGGCAGTAAAACAGGACACAGAATTTAAGTCATTTACTTGAAGTTACATTATTAGTAAGTAAAATTGTCTCCCCATCCTGCCTAATTTGAATCTCTTCTAGGAAGGGCAAGAGAGCTTACTTTCTGAAGTTTTGCTTGTTAGTAGGACGTATAACCTGGGGGAAAAGACCCAGCAGCATCTGATTTTACCCATCTCCCTGGTTTCTCTGGAAGCAAATTCTCTGAATAGCTATTCCAATCTCCTTATCCCTTGTGGTTTTATTCTTTGGGCCACAAGTAGTGAACACCATTGCTTTACAAAGTTATTCTTTTTACCACTAATAGTTCTTTGATGTCACTTTCTGTAAAAGTATCACAAAGAGTTATTCTCTAGAGACTTCCACACAGTTAAGTCCTTGCTTTTAAATTCTTCCCTTCTAAAGAAGTGTCTCAGGGACTGTAGGTTAATCAAAGAACTTCAAATATGAAGGCTGTTTAGAAGCTAAAATGCACAGACATTTTCCAACACTGTTAGCTATGCATAACTGTATATTTGTATGTATCTTTGTGTCTTGATTTATACCCTTTAGCCAGATCCACAGGGTACATTGGGAAATGCCTTTTTATTTGGGAATAATTATTTATTGGGTACTTATCAAGTGCTATGGCCATATTCCCCTTTCACTGGTTTTATCCCTCTGGTCAACACTACCACAAACGTATGTAGCAGTGACCAAGGATAATTATCCACTGTATGTTCCTGTCATGTCCAAATCTTGGCTGCCCTCAACAAAACTGAAAGGAGGAAAACCCAGAGTAAATAGGCCTTATTCAGAGTAGTTACAAATGCTATTCATAAGTAGACAGGTAACTTGACCAGGGTTGTTACATAAGGCTTTGCAGGCCTTGCATTATTTAACTCTGGGGAACACTATTTACATAGACTGCAACAGGGACAGCAGCCTCTAGAGTTGTACCATGAAGCAGCCCTAACTTTCAAGCAGATAGATGCACACATCAAAACAGAATGTTCCCCTGTTTTTTTGTTGAATAACATTCTCTTTTTTTAACTCATTTATTTATTTATTCTGAGAGAGTGAGCATGTGCAAACGAATTGGGGAAGGGCAGAGAGACCGGGAAAGAGAGAGAATTCCAAGCAGGCTCTGTGCTGTCGGTGCAGAGCCTGATGCCGGGCTCGAACTCATGAACCGTGAGATCATGACCTGAGCAGAAATCAAGAATCAGGCACTCAACCAACTGAGCGACCCAGGTGCCCCATGTTGAATACTATTTGCCAGGAAACAAGACACACCCTCATCTGCAAAGAGAATTTGGGTTGAGCCAAAACAAAGATAAAAACAGAACTGGTATGATAAGGACGAAATGATTTCTCTAAGTTTTTATGATACTGCTCTGGCCCTAGGCCTTAATCCAATGTATATTTCAATTGCCTACTGCCTTCCTTGCCTATTTGCCCTTTAAATTATTAGGAGACCTACCACTATCAAAAAACTGCCTAATGATCCAAGATAACAAGGATTTTCCTAGTGAGTTGTTTATAAGGGCTAATATAGTTTGTAGTGAATAATATAAAATACAATTTTAAAAAACAGCTTTTTTTTTTTTTTCCTTTTTTTCAACAAGAAGTACCCTTGCAAGCCTAGCCCTAGGCCATGTGATTTTGCAAAGACAATACTTGGCTCTTACTGAGGTTTAAGTTTCAGCTTTCAGTACTATCCACCCATCTGAAACAATAAATATGACCTTTTAGCAAATAGCATTAAAGGAAACATTGCTATAGATTAATACTGTGAAATACTAAAATTAATGAGCTAACGTTCTAACGGAGTCACTGGATGTGAGCACATTAAACTTGTGCATAAAGACAGAGATTGTTAAGTGGGTTTCATGGTTTCATCATGCTGACTTTCTTAATTAAATGTGGTATAACTGCTAAAAGTAAAACCTTTAATGTTTCTCAGATCTTTTCTTTTAAGATACCTCATATGGTCATCATCTGTAGCGTGAAAACTAAAAAATCAGGTAACCTATCCATCTAAAACAGCACAAGCAAAATATATCATGATCTATTTATTAATACTGTGAAGAAATAGTATGGGAGCCCACAATGATAAAGTATGACATAGTCTAGCCGAGGAGATATTAAAAGCGATCAGGTGGTCGCTGGGACTTCTGTTTTCAAAGCTGCATGTAACTCCTTCTCTTTGTAATGTTCATCTGTAGTCTGTTAGTGTGTTACCCTCATCCTAACCCCATGTTGCTGTAAAGGACATGGTAGACTCCATGGTTCTGAAAGGACACAGGAGGAAGCTAATTCTTGTGTCTTCTGGCCTGAGACTGTGCTAGTAGCATCTGGGCCTATTCAGTGAGTACAGAGAAAGCCATTTTTTAGTCACACTTTAGAATGATTAGTGGAGCTTTCCAGTTTGGGGGTAAAATGTAGAATAAAATAATAGGGTATGAAACAGGAACAATGTGATGATCTCCTCCAATGATTTATTGAGCTTTTAAAAAATTTTTTGTATAGAGTCAATGATGGATTAGGATATTATATGAAAGAAAATGACATGGCATAGAGATAGAGAACACTTGTAATTTAACAAATCAGGAAAATAGCAAAGGAGTAGACTATTTTGATAGGTAATTATTAGATAACTGAAGTATCTACCATGTAACATTTACAGTAGGTAGAACATCCAAAGGTTTTATTGTATGGTCTTAAAATCCATGTATTAGAAACTGTTAGGTAGCTTTTTGTGTGTAAGATAGTTATTACTCTTTTAACATATCTGAAAGTACACATATATGTTTGTATTTTTTAAGATGTTTCTATATCTAATGTCTCCTTTCATTGAACATCCAGTGAAGTTTATCTCCATTTTACAAATAAGAGTTTATGCTTACTCAAGGTCACAGAGGGTGGATCAGAGCTGGGATTTAGTTCAGGTGTTTTGACTATAAATTCAACCTAGTTTTGCCTAAGAGCCCCTTGGGGGAACAAATGCAGATATCCGGACATGCCTGCTATCCTGACCCCACCACCCCTACTAGAGTGATTTAGTAGATTAGTGCACTGAAAGAAACCCAGTGGTAAATGGCAAAGAGGCTAAATGTAATCCATAGCTATCGCTTTAATAGTCCATGCATTCTTCACTTCACCTCCCCAGTTTGCTTTCATGGAGCAACTAGTTCCGTGTTTAAGACCAGAGAGTTTTAGGTGACCTAAAGTTGCACAAACAACAACAACAACAACAAACAAACAACAACAAAGAAAAAAAAGGACAACACCAACAAAAACCCCTCAGAGCCCCTCTGAATATCTCAGTGTGCAATAGTAGTTTCAAAGGCATAAGAGTTTGAAATAAATCTGTAGAGTTCCTGGGATCTCCTGCAGAAGTTGTTTTTTGTGTCTAAAGAGTAGCTTGTTTGTAATTTCCCATACTCACTGAGAACCAAATACTAAAAAACATTCTGTTTAAGGATTGCATTGTAGTTTAATGTAAAAACAGATAGGATTTGGTCCATTCATGCCTATTCACCTTTCTAGTTATATAATTTTAGGCAAATTAACTTCTTTCACCCAAATTTACTGATATGTAAGATATAATTATAAAGATTAACTGAAATAAAATATCTAAAGCATTCAAAATAATGTCTGGCAGAGAATAAGTTTTCAATACCTCTTAAGAACAACTCCTTCCAGAAGTAGGCTTCTGATTAGTGTTTAAACTATATAATTTCAATTCATATTTTCCTTCTCTTTCCTCATATTTGCAAGGAAATCACTATCTTCATCATTTGATTATATGCATTTGTCCCTAAGCATCTATCTTTACTAATCTACAGGCTCGTATGCATTGAGTTTTTAGAATGACTATGGAATTTCGTATAGCTCCTTCCCTAATCTACAGGAATTTAGTTCACAAAAACTAAGAATAATCTCATGATATGTGTCTTGCCCATGCAAGCATCTCTGCAGTCTTCCCTTGGAAGCTCAGGTCAGACACAGTCAAAGCCATGTAGTCATAGTACAGCATCTTGATGATGTGTATGAGTTTTGGGCAAGCTCTTCATCTTGTTTGCATAGTACTAGTTTCCACTGAATACAAAAATGCCTCGGTGGTGTTGATTTACGAACATTGTACATTCCTTACAATGAAGATACATTTTAAAGGAAAAAAGGGTGATTTCAGGATACAGTGAGTTTTAGCGTAATGTGTTTTCAGGTTCAGCTATGTCTCATGGACAACTTAGAGAATGTAAGGGGTCCGTGGAGAGGAGGTAATAGGTTAGGATGCCCAGCTGCTACCACCCAAAGAAACTCTGGGACAAAGAAAACAGTCAGATTTCTGGTCATAATGACAGAGTAAATGAGCTTTTGTGGACAACAGAAGCAAAATAAACCTTCTTGAATAATTTATTACTCTATAAACACAGTCATAAAGTGTCATGGTACCAGTTCAGGAGACAGGTCCTACAGCTGCCAGATTCTGCTGTCAGGGGCTGCAGGGCCACAGGAGGCAAAGATAACCGAGTACATTATTACTACCCTGGTCACCATTCCTCCCACTGATAATTTGTTTGGCCCATTCCTTCCTATTGCCTAAAGACAAGCATCAAAGTTTGGCAGCTCTAGGGATGAATATTCTGTTTATTTTATCTTTAGCTTTCACAACTGCAAAGGAAGGCCTGAGTTTTTAATAAACATCCCAGCACCAGTTTATGAAAGGGAGAATGAGTTAGTTAGTGCTGTATTTTTTTCAGAAGGCTTTTTAAGCCAGCTGTGGATGAGAAGATCCAATTTGCATTGGAATTGCTAACTAGAACTCAAGGAAATCCCATATGGTTTAGAGAGGAGTAGAAGAAAACAAAACAGAATAGGGAATGTAATGTCTCAATAGTTAGTTTACAAAACATTTACTCAGTGCCTGCACTCAGGAATGATGTCACTGAGTAAAATCATTCAGCAGTGATTTCCTAAGTTCTTACTATGTCCAGCTCTGCTCTAAGTATAGTGGAGAACAGGACAAAGTCTTTGTTCTCATGGAGCTTATCTTCCAACGAGGGAGGACTGAACAAAAATAAATGGGTAAGAGTCAGCTATGTAGAGAATCAAAATCAGTTAGTGAACATATTGCTACTTTACTGTGGAAGTCACAGAAGGCCTCTTGGAAGAATAAAATTAGAAGAGAGACCCAACCCCCTGGAAGAAACTAGCCAGGCAGAGAGCAAGGAAAGGAATGTTTCTGGAAGGGAAGTTAGATTGTATGGCCAGAGTCTGAGACATCCTGGGCCAGACGTGCTATAAGGGATCTGTAGGAGATGACATGGGAGTAATAGTAGGCAGCTGGCAGGTCACAGGGCACTTTCACAGAGGGTTAGCATATAGAGTTTTGGTTTGGGGAAACCTTTGGATATTTTAAGCAAGAAACTGACTTGATCTGATTTATAGTATATACCTTTTAAAGAGCACTTTAGCTTGTTAGGGAGAATGGATTTTCAGAAGTGAATAGTGGAGGTGGAGAGATCATTTGGGAGGCTACAAGCAAGGAATTATGGTGGTTTATGGCATTGGAAAAAGTAGACATGTGAGGAATTGTTGCCAGAGTAGAGTCAATAGAATTTCCTGGTACATTGGATATGTGGAGGTGAGTTGGGGAAGGGGCTCAAGTAGATGACGGATTTAGGGTCTGTAATCTGAGTCAGACCAAAGAGATGGGAAATCCTAGGGGAGGTACAAGTTTAGTAGGCAAATAAAAGCTAAGGTTCTGTTTTAGCCTTTTTGAATTTGAGGAGCCTCTTAGATATCAAAGTAGAAATGTTGAGTAGGCAGTTGGAGATGGGAAACTGGAATTCTGACTGGAGGCGGGGGTAGGGGAGGTGAACAGGAAATCATAGTCATATAGATGGTAGGCATGTATAGCCAAGGGGCTAGATGGGATCACCCCCAAAATTAAAGCAGCCCAGGGCCAAGCCTGGGGCCAGCCAAAAGGCTGAGAAATAGAGGAGGAAATGAGGAGGAATCTTGGGCTAGTCAAGCTATTAGAACAAAATATTTCAGACAGGGCTTTCATTTTTCTGACTGGCACACAGGTGACTCTTTATGTTGATAAAATAAGTATTTATATTACCAACTGTCTTGAACTTTAATAGTATTCCAAGTACATAATCATTTGCAAATAATGAGCTATATGCATATATTAGCCCTACAAATCTACATGGAGGCAAGGCTAAGAGCAGGAGAGCAGTTGCTGAGTTCATGGCTTTGAGCCCTATTTATACGCTCTTTCTCATTGGTGCACTTCATAAATATATTGGCTCTTAATTAAAGAAACTAGTGCCAGCAGGGATAGCTTTTTTGAGTTCCACCCACTTCACAAAGCAGAGATCCAAGTGTTGCAAGCTGTTCTATTTTTATAGTTTAATTCAACACATGTGCACCTATGGTGTGTCCTGCTCGATGCTAGACAGATTAAGAAACACAAAATAAGCCTACAGATTCAGCTTGTGAATCAGGGAACTTTTAATATCCTGAGTGAAGAAAGGCTTACTTAGACTAATACCTGATTAACATTAAAACAAAATGAAAATAGTGATTCCTCAAAGTTTCTTAATTGAGTTTTCCTTTTGTGTGTCTTACTGTATTAACACTTTTGGGAGGAAGGAAGTAAAATACTACCTTGACCCTCTGTTCCCTCACGTCCTCATCTTACCCTCCAATTCTGATGTCTATTAAGATATGTGTCTCCAAGGGATTTAAGGGAGTGAAGAGCAAGTGACTTGACTCAAGTCACCTGGTTTGCTAGGGGACAAGAGCTCACTTCCAGGTCTGTGCTCCTGCCACTAAATAAATATGTTCTTATGAAAATGTATCTAAATAAGAGCACTTCAGCAGGTAATTCTAACCCACACAAAGGGTAAAATAATTATAAAATTACATGCAGAAATAATAAAACTTCACCATTAAAGATGAACTAATCATGCTTTAGGAACTTAGCATTATCGGAGGGGTAGAGACATGGGTTCAATAGAAGTAGTAACAATGGCTGTTTGGGTTAAGGTTTTGGATTGAGGTTATTTGTTTGATGCTGAAGTAGATGTTCCAGCATCTGATTTCAACTTTCAGGGACTCAGCCTCCTCTGTTGAATATGAAACCCGAATTTTACAGCTGATGCTATGGTGCCAGCTTTGAAAACAACAGTAGCAAACATTTGAAAAGCCCTTTAGAATTTATAAGCACTTTCACATTCAAATTCTCATTAGTCATACAAACTTACCCTGTGAGGTGGGTTAATTGACCAGACATCACAATCTCCCTATTACATCTGAGGAAACTTACTCAGGGAAGTTAACTGATTTGTTCAATGTCTCAACAAACTAATACAGTGGTCAGTACATCCAAGACTGGGACTTAGGCCTCCTGACCCTAACATCTCTATCCCATATATTACATTCCAGGCACAAGGCAAGCCATGGTGGTGAAGCATGATTTTAATGCCTTTATAGAAGCTGTAGCCTAGTGTCAGGGTAAAAAAAAAATGAGCAATTGAATATATTAACTAATTTACTCCTTCATTAGTTCATTCAATAAATGATTGGTGATTAGTATCCTGGTTGGTAGGCAAATAAAGATAAAAAAAGTCCACACTTGTGCTAAAGTTCTTATAGTCTTGTTGAGATTAAGAGGAAAACAAGTTGAATGCGATGGAGTGTTGGAGTCAGTAGAAATCTGTGCAGCACACAGTAGGTTCACAAAGAAGAATGGAGGTGATAGGACTGAATTAAGGTGCAAGTTAAGGGTTATGTGAATGTAGGGAAAGAAGTCATTAAGTTAATGTCCTTCCACATCTAAATGTTCTATCTTAGCAGTTTTTAAAACGTAATACTAGTCTTTGTGATGTTTTATCCATTCTCATCTACTTAAGTATGAAAAATTACTCTAAATCAGGCAAGCAGATCATTAATATAGAAATACAGTTCTGAGTATTGAGCTTGATGGTGTCCTGGACTCCCTTTTCCATTATGGAGGCTTAATTTTTCTGTCTCTCCCTTTCCACTATAATAATGTGTGGAAACTGAGTTTGGGAACAGATAGTAAAAAAAAACTTTTTACTGGGGGCATTTTTGTTCACCATTAAAAAGAAAATACTAAACTTTTTATCTAGAAATAAATACTATGTACGAAGCAGGCTTCTTCGCCCCTTCCTTGAGCATCACTCATGTCTTGAGGAAGAGGTTGTGAGAAGTCCGAGTATATGCAGGACTCATTTTATGACACAGGTGACAGCCATCCCCACCTTCCTGGATTCCATATCCATTCTCAGAGTCTCCATTTTTATTCTAGTCCAAACCATGATTCAGAACTGAGCCATTGGTTCTCCCAGAAGAATCCCTCCCTTCTTGTGGACATATAAAATAGCAATCAGTGAAATGTTTTTGTATCTTTCAAAGGAGGGACAGATGAGGATATTTACCTGATATACCTAATGCAAAAAAAACCTTGAAATCCTCAGGAAGTATTTGTTCTCCAAACTTCTCTCTTAGCCCACCCTACTTGTAATGTTTCAAGTCTTTCCCTGGAATTGCACTCAGATTCCCAAGAAGGTTTCCTTTTTTCCTTCCTTTCTCCACTGTTTTCCCTCAGAAACTTAAAATATTTACAGTTATACAAAGTAGTTCATTTGGGCCTCCTCTTGGACCTCACTTGTACACACTGAAGACAATGTCCCTTAGACAGCAGGATCCACTCTCCCAAAAAGGTGGGTCTGTAGCTTGAGTTACCTGATCATGTCTTTTGAATGTGTCAAGCCCAACTCGAGACAGTTTAGAAAACAATTTTTTTTAACAAGTGCATTCCCTAAGGTGAATCCTGACCAATGTAATCCTGTCTTATTGCATTTGATGTTTTTAAAAGTTTGACTTTACATTTAGACAGGTTATTTGGACATGGTGGGATACAAATGGTTGCATCAAAATATGCTGTTTCAGGTCAAATTATTGTATTATTTGTTCTCAATAGCAAGCATCATTCTAAAGCATTCTTAACACTCACCATGTAGAGGCATAGGTGGAGAACCATGTAGTTATTGATAATAAAACCTAACACACATAGCTAATGAAAGATTAAAATAAACCTGGGACATAATTATGAGCTACTAGCAATATTACTTTGTATCTTACATTAAAAATCAAACAAGCTTTGTGTATGTAACTGATGGCTGACTTATAAGCATGTATGTGCCCTATATTCAGGCTGTGTTGGCTTCATTTGAAACTATGGCTTCCATGGGTTTAAAAAATACACATTTTATTTGCAAAGTGACAACCCCAAATTTTACTATGTTCAACTGTTTAAACCGGTGATTTCCAGAATGTTAATGGTGTCCTACTTGTATGAGTTTTAAAAAAAGCTATTTTGAAATAGGTAAATTACCCAAATTATGATAGATCTTCTCAAAACACCTCTTGACACCTCTTGTTATCCAGGAGTATGTATATACTGGAAGTATCTTATTCTTTATGTCTTGTACTTAGTCCAGTATGTTTCACACTTTAAAAAGTTGCCTACGGGCATCTGGGTTCCTTAGTTGGTTGAACATCTGACTCTTGATCTCAGCTCAGGTCTTGTTCTCAGGGTTGTGAGTTCAAGCCCCACATTGGGCTCCACTCTGGGTGTGGAGCCTACTTTAAAAAAAAATGCCTATGAAACAAAAAACAGCCTATCTGAATATTATCAAAACCAACTTTGTTGTAAAGAAGTCACTTGATACCTTGTGAGGCCATATGAGCATTTGTAGAGTCTTCTTATACAATACAATTCATTGTTAAAAGTATAAGTATTCAAAAAAATCAGTGCACCAAGGGTTTTTCTCTTCCTATATTATTGGGATGTTTTTTCCCTCCTTCTGCAACCTCCCAGCCATCCTTTGTGAAGTTCCTACTATAATGATTAACATTATTAAACCAGAGACTAAAAATCTTGGTACGGACTGACCCATGGGGACACGTTATTATACTTATTTTAAAATAAAATAATAAAAGGGGCGTCTCATAGGGGGCAAAAGTCTAACTCATCCTCACAATTTATTCCTTTTCGTGAAAGTCACCCAGCAAAGTTCTCAGGAGTGACTAAGATTGTGTCAGAACCAGGTGCTCTCAAGTGTCTCACCTTTGTGGTTTGCCGACCTGGGTTTCCCAGTCCTTGGTTGGACATTAATATTCTCATAGGGATATAGTATTGACTATAACTCTCAGGATCTCTTCCAGTAGAGGCCGAGGCCATTTCTAAAAACTCCTTCCACGCACACACACACACACACACACACACACACACATACACACACACACACCACCTACTCAAACACTCTCCCTTCTCCTTGCCCCTCACCTTCCTCCTCTCCCTCTCTCTTTTCCATCTTTCTCAATAGAGATTGAATGGAACATCTGTTTCCCACATGATCTCTAGAAGACTGGAGATAGTATAGTTTCCCCCAATGCAGTTTGAATATACCCTGCTCATTTCCTATCTATTCTGTACTCTACAGATACTGACACTGTGCTGCTGTGTTCTTCAGAGAGGGTGTGAGCCTGATAAACGGAATAGCGTACGTGGAATACACACACACGCACACACGCACGCATGCTATCCCATTTATCAGGCTCATTTTATGAACACTCTATTGTCACCGATGGTACCCCGGCAATGTGGCAAAACCCAAGAAAATCATATGGAACACTGCAATTATATCCTCTCTATGACTTACAAAATATGCCTTGTAGGTCTGTGAATGAATATGGGATAAGCTTTCTAGAACAGAACCCATGAACCCATGTATATTTTTTATTTCATTTCCTATCACTACAGTCTCCACTTCAGCCCCCAACATGCATATACATAGGCACATGCTTTCCTTCTCATAATTAGCAGGAAGCCTTGGGATGCCCTTTGCCCCTACTGGAAAGGCATGAAACTAAGTCTAGTACTTTCCTCCCACCCCCAAATCAGTTTTGTCTTGCTGACCTCTCCCCAACCCCAGCTTGCTGTTCTGTTTTTCTATTTTCCCTAAATGCAACTTACTTTAAGCATGTATTAACTTGATTAACATTCCTACAGTTAAAGGCTAATAGAAGATTACCCATTTGTCAGTCTTAGCCACTTTCTTCTCTTTCAAATGTCTACTTATGACGTACATCCAGACTGCACGCCCTTTTTATTTTTTTTAAAGAAGCGAAACCAAAAAAAATTTTTTTTAAAAAATGCAAAATTCATTTTTAAAGGAAATGCAAAATTTGTTTTTAATTTTGGCTATCACCAAAAGGGGAATCAACAAGCCAGAAAACAAAAAGCAAAAAGCAAAAAAAAAGTGTCCCCTGACTGCTCTGTCTGTGCCTCCTCAGCGTGTGCATCTGGTTGTTCATCTCTGAAAGTCTGTGAAATCCTTTTTCCTTTAAACTTTTTTGTTCTTTTCTCCCTTTTTGTTTGGGAATTAAGTGCTTTTTGTATTATATCTATCTATATATATATATCAATATGTTTCTTTTGATTGCTAGATCTTTAACTTTAGATTTGGTTTTATCCAAAATTATGAGAAAAAAGTTATGAATTGTTTTCTGCAATTTTCCCCCACTCCCTCTTTAAATGTGGAACAACTTCAGCCGCAGAATCCCCACATCCACATCTCTCAAATTAGTGCCTTCTCATTGGGAATCCCATGCACCCATGGGTGGCAGGGAGAACGTGGATGATGTCATACAGACAGAACCATTTCTCTATAAGGAAGTGACTGGTAACCCAGCAAGTGGGCTCCCTGTACACTTTTGCCTCTCCATCACCTCTGCTAGTCTCCAACCCTCTCCCCTAACTCTAGATGGGGCTGTGTGGCTGCCGGTGAAGTTGTTCAACTTGAATGCATAAATCTAGTCTTCTTGTTTTTGCTTTTAATCTTTTGGTCATTATTATTAGTATTATTATTTTATGTATTTTGGCGACTTTTAGTAGGAAAAAAGTTTAACTGTTTTTATTATTTGAAACTCTTTAATGAAACTGTAATGATTTTTGGAGTAATTGCATGTTGAAGAAGTTGCAGCTTAGGGTGTGTGAGATTGTGTTAGAGTTCTGTTCTTTATTTATGTAGATGGGCATGTGTAGGCTCATTTGTTTTTGTATATTGCCCATCCCTTCCTTACAGCCAGAAGCTCTAATGCAGCTAGATCACTCCGTGCCGCCCTTACATGGACATGGCGACTCACTTACACTTTCACCCCCATCATCTTCATCTCTTGTGTCGTACACTCATAAATACGACCCTGCCCTCTCTGCATCCCTCCTCCCCACACTTCCCTTCCCTTAGCATTGTTCAAATTTATGTGCTGCCATCCATCCCCTTAAATCTAAAACTTGTCAAAAAGACAAAAATATTTAAAAGATAAATATATATCTGAGAACCTATAACAGTGCAGAAGTTCATTCAAAACCCTCCAGATTCAGAGAATTTTTTAAAGGCAAATTATAAAAGTAAACAGGTTTTTTTTAATTTTTTAAATCACTGCAATCGGAATTATTTCAAATTCAAAATCGATGCCCTCCCAAGCCCCTCAGAGAAAAACTTTGTTAAAGTGCAGATTTTTTTTTCTTTTCATGTTATGTGGTGTGGATGTATGTGTTGTTGCCTCCCTGTATCATCCTCTGTTGTAAATTATTATATTTGAAAAATTAGACATTTTGCTCAAAAGTTTTTTAAGAAATGACAACAAAAAAGCAAGTTACAAGAATGTGGCAATCCTATTTGTCCAAGAGCATTCTTACACAACTTTCTTTTGTAAATTTTTCTTTCATGCCAAAAAACATGCGGGCAATTTGTTGATGTAAGTTGACTATAAATTAATATGGTATGCTTTTTTCATTTAAGTTATTTTATCTATATGGAAATGACTGCTTTCTTTGTTTTCCAAAAATAGCCTCCTTTTTTTTTTTAATTTGCTTTTACTTTTTTTTCCCCCTGCCCTTATACTGTGAATGCCTTGTGAATGTTATTTGCTCTCCTTTCCTCTAGTTTACTTTGGCCTTGATGTTAGTTTTATTTTCTACTATATGCTTTTGAAGACAGTATTAAATATTTTATTTCATTTGTGCCTATCTGCTTAATTTTCACTGTTATGTTTTGTGCTGAATTGCTTCTAATGATCAATGTGAACTCGACTGTTCATAGAAGGGGTGGGTAAGTTGTTCTCATCATCCAAAGGAAGCCTAGCCTCTTTGCCTGAACCAACTTTAAAGCCTTGAGAATAATGATATGCTCTACAGTGGGATGTTAAATTGGTTACAGCCTATGGGAGGCCTGTACCCCCAGAAGAAAAGAAGTTAACGCCAAGTATTATCAGTGGTAATACATCCTAATTTAACTCCTTAGAAAGCATTCAGGGAAGTCAGTCCTTTATTGTATTTTCCTTCAGCAAAGGGAAATTAAGGTGCTCTCAAGTGACAATAGTAGAGTTTGGTTATCCAGGATTTTGCCACCACCATCACTGCAGACTCCAAAGTTGATTTTATTGAGAATGAAGGCATCAAGAATCCCAGGTGTCTAGGGTATTATCCTGTGATAATGATGGCTTTCAATGTATAGAATTAACTACTGGTGAAAACAAACACTCATATACAGAGAGCACACAATTCTGTCTCTCCTTCTCCCTCCCTGCATCCCTCCCAGCTTCTCCCTCCTCTCTCCCTCCCTCTCTTCCTGCCTCCCAGCCTGTTTCTCTCCCCCTCAGCCTTTCCCTCCCTGTGTCCCTCCCTGCCTCTTTCTTTTTCTTCTTACCTCCTTCCTTGTCCCTCTCTCTCTCCCTTCCTCCTTTTCTCCCTCTCCCTCCCAGCATCTTTTCCTCTTCCCTCCCTCCCTTCCTGCCTCTTTCTCTCTCCCCCTCTGGCCCATTCTCTCCCTGCCTCTCTCCCACTCCCTCCCTGTTTCCCTCCCTGCCTCTTTCTCTATCTCCCTCCCTCCTTTCTTGCCCCCTCTCTCTCCCTCCCCTCTAACTTCTCTCTCTCTCTCTCTGTCTCTCTCTTTCTCTCTGCTCCCCCTCCTCTTTTCCCTTTCATTTAATAGTTGCTATTTCTCTCCTGGATTTAATCAAGTAAACTTTAAAAGGATCCTAAGATCCTACCGAGAAGAAACATGATAATTTTAACATCTAAAGTTTTATTTAGGAAATCTTTCAGGTAGGTAAGTACTGCCATTTTGTGTGACCTTAGAGGTGAAAATACCCCCTGAGGTTAAAGGTATTTGGATTAATGTTGCCTTATGCACTTTGGGAAAGATAAGATGGATAGGTAAGGAGTGCTATACCAGGAGCACTTGGGTGGATCTGTTGGTTAACTGTACAACTCAATTTTGGCTCAAGTCATGATCCCAAGGTTCATTTGGTGGGACTGAACCCCTCATAGGGCTCTGTACTGCTCTGTCTGCTTGGGAGTCTCTCTCTCCCTCTCTCTCTACCCCTCCCCTACTCATGTTCTTACTCTCTCATTCTCTTTCAAAATAAACATTTTAAGAAAAAAGAAGGGCTGTATCATTTTTAAATAAACAGATTACTTGTTTCACTTTAATTTCAGATATAGTGTTATCTGAAACTGTTACAGAAATATCCGACTGAATGGTGGGTAATAGATGTATTTCTAACACAGGAGCTTTAATGAATGGGCTTTCTCTGCCTCAGTTTATATGATTTTATATTTCATGTGCTGGATGATATTTTGGGTTTAAAACTAAGAACTTCCTAAATGGGGTGTTATTTTATCTAATAGAATTTATTTTTGTTGAGGAAGCTATCCATTGGTCAATTTAATAAAGGGTTAATCATTTTTTTTAAATACAAGCTTTTTGAATTAGTAGTTCATTCTTCAAAGCTGCATTTAAAATAGCCCCAATAACCTAGATCCTATATTATTATATTTGTACCCTAGCATGAGGCTACTACATTAAAAAAATGATAAGAAAGTGATCAATGATGTATAGGCCCAAAATGTTAATAGAAATAATACTATTAACTGGCATTTTGAAGTAACAATGGATTCTATGCTAAATACTTAGTATGCATATAATTAACATTAACATGCATTATTATTGTTTGAGATAGGCGTGTTATTATTTACATTTTACAGAGAGTTTAAGAAATTTCACTGAACTCACATGGCTAGTAAACCACAGAGCTCTGATGTTAACCTGAGTATGAGTGGCTCTAGAGACGAAGCCCTTAATCAATAAGGAAATGAAAAATTCTACTTGGCATGCCTTATTTTACAATGTATAATGATATCCAGGGCCTTTGTCTCATCTTACCTGGGCATATGTTGAAAAATCGAATCTGTAGCCTTCAGAATCAAATCCATTTCAGACAAACTAGGGGGAAAAATGCCCCACCTCAAGATTCTCGTCTTACTAAAATGTAAGTTAAGCCCCTTTGAGCCCCTTGAGTTTTTCTGGAGCCTTCTCCCCTGGTACTTGCCATGTTTGTCCATGGCAATTTTTCCTGAAAGTGGAGAAGAAGTTCATGATTACAGACTTCAGGATCTTTATGTGCTACAAGTACACAATGCTTTGGCACCAAGTAATTAAGTGAATGTCATTCAGCAACTAATTTATGGGGGAAAAGGATGATTTTTCCATATTACATGACTATATCTCAGTAGTGAATTAGAAACATGCAAATAAGAGATGAGGTAAAGAACCTAAATATAAATAAAATAAATTCAAGGAATTGGAGCATGGTGTCCTCTCTCAGTCTGGCTCTTTAGTGTCATTGTTTTGGTATTTTTGTGACTTCTCAGACTTGAATGTCTCCAGAGAGGAAAAGGTTGGAGCCACATTGAAATTTCATGCTGCCCTTGTTTTTTCAGATGACCCACTACATTCACTATCACCTGCGAAATTCTCACAGTTCAGAAGAGTTCTATTAAATTTTTAATACACTGTCTTTTTCGATGGCAGAGAGCCCCTTTTGCTGGATATCAGCCCTAGACACATGAATTATATATCTATAAATACACTCATAAAGCAAAAAAGCAGGGCAGCCTTCAGGGCTAAAATAGACCTTTTATATCCCTAGTGATCTCTCTAGTTTAAAGAAAAGCACAACCCTGTCAAAAACGGGTATATATTCCTGATTTAAAATGCTAAGGTTAAGGAATAAAGATAGTTCTTATTCCAAGCCAAAGACAAATTCTGGGGAGGGAACAGGAAATTAGGGTGTTGATGGCCTACAGGGTGTCTGTCCCTCTGCCTGTAACCCCTTATGATTTTAGGCTTGCTGCTTCTATGAATATGAATCTTTATAAGCATAGACATCTGGTAGATCACTGACTCCATAGTCTTTGGACATTGGGGAAAAAAAAACATAGCTTCTCCAACATTTCTGAGGACAATCACTTTGGATTAAAACAAACATAACATCTTAAATAGCTTCCTACAGTCTCAGTTATTTCTGCTAAGGATCTAATCATGGAAAAATACATCCCTCATCTCAAAGGATGTGTGCCCTCATATTCCCTAGGACACTATATAATCATCCTAAATCTTAAAGATGGAATTTGATATTAAAGTAGATTATACACCCTCACACACCTGTCCCAGGCACCTTGCACTATTCTCTGAAATTTTCCACCTATTTTTACTCCAATTTCCATTTGTAACCACAATTCCTGCATCCCAGTTGACTTTCTTTTAAGCTGAAGACACTCTTCCAATTTTCTTGAGAGGGCAGGAAAGGGGGTGGATTATGAAAGCTTCTACTATTCTCCCACTGGAATTGGGGCTCACATTTCCCTGACAGGGGGCATCATTTATCATTTTCTACCACTGCTGCCGGGATTAATAACAAAATGGCAAAACTGAAGATTAGTAATTTGGACACATTCTTTTGTTTAAACTCTAAAATAGCATACCTAACATTTTTGGTTTGGAAATAAGCTCTTATCATTTCACTTAGGGGCTCATCAACCTTTTAGAAGCTCTTTATAAATCAGCGAGCTTTAGGACTCTCCTTCCACTTCATTATGAAAGTGATGGTTTTCAGTTATTTTTTTTAACACGAGAAAGATTAAAAGGTGTTGAATTGAGAAGTGAATAGCAAAAGAAAGTGGGGGTGATTCAACTGCAGAGTGAGCAATTTGTAGATTTTGTAGATTTTCTACAACAAAGATACTGCAGAAGCTTTAGATTGAAGAAAAGGGGTGGGGGGGAAGGAGGCAAATTTAAGACTGCAGTTGGGTGTCACAGATGGTACACTAAAATTGCAAATGAATGCCACTCTGTAATCATGAAGACAGTAATCTTAATCTCACTTAAAGGGACACCAGCACACTACTTAACAATTTGCCTTTATATTTAAGTTATCCATACCAGGCTTTTGCCTTTCAACACATCGGCTATTCCTGATCCTTTATCCCAGTTTCCTCTCTGCTTAATATATGTGGAGTGGATTTTTTATCATTTCCCTAAGGAACAAATACTGTCAGTATTTGTGCCAGTAAAGAGCACATGTGCTAAACCTTTGTTCTAGGTGGGATGGGTAAAAAATCCTGTCTTGTTCTCTGAAGGAAAGTAAAATCATCCCTGAGTAATCTCTAGGGAACTTTCAAACAGATTGCATGGGCCATCTCATCTCTCTTCTCATTGCCTTCTCTTTTCTACTTACGCACTGCCTTCTTCCATGGGTCACCTTAAATATAACACTTGCCACCCCCACCCTACTAGAAGAATAAGGAGAGAAACTCAGGGTTAGTTTTAGTACTGGCTTACCTTTAGGGAACTGTGCTCCAAATCCCATTTATAAAACCTAGAAAAAGTTGTAAATTATGCATTAAATCAGTTGCAAGATATATGAATTATATATAGTCACAATGTAAAAAAAAAAAAAAAAAAAAAAAGGCATGCTGGTCCAGTAAAGCAAGTCTGATGACGAATCTGCAAAGATCATTTTACTCAATAGTTTGAAACACCAAGCACTGGAAGAGAAGTTTGGGGTTAGAGCATAACCCAAAACATCATCCTGAAATTCTCAGAAAGGTTGTTTTATTTTGCTACATATGGTAACATCATCAGGTAGGACAGAGATGATTATCCCTCCCAAATACACATCATGTACATTATTGCCACCCTCCCCCACCTCAGTTTCTCTCTGTATAACACAATGTTATTGGCTAAATATGGAGGAAGTAAAGCTTCTGAAATGGGTACAAATGGTTCTTCTCAGGTGCTTTGAAGGCATGCAATAGCTTTCCTCTCAGAAGGCCCTTCTCTTTAGCACACCTGAAATCTGGACAGTTTACATGCAGCAGTTCTAACTGAGGCACAGGGAAATGTTTAAAGATACATGGATGGAAAGCTAAGCAGGAGAGTTCTTATTTGTGAGTCCATCTTTATAGGAAGAACCTGGGAAGACCGTGTAAACTAAAGACTTGTGCACTTAGAACTTGTGATATTATCACATGTCTGGCTTTGTCACCAATAAGGGGTACCTCAGCAAAAGTCACATCTGATAACAGGCGTTCACACCAACCATCCCATCAGGGCAGTTGCTATGGAGGGCAGAACAGACAAGAACATTGTACCTGGCTGAGAGCTTAATGACCCAGCTCAGAAAGAAGCCGTCAACAATAATATCATATTAGCAACTCAACTGTCTAACTGAAACAGGGAAACATCATGCCCTCCCGGCTAGTGTTTTTTTTAAAACAACAATACATTTTGGAAATAAATTCAATGAGGAGACATGAACTGTAACTTCTGGAGATTCTTTCTCTGTTTGAAAAATAACATTGTAAAGAGACACAGAAGACCTTGATTATCTTGCTTACATACATGAGTAATAAACTTGGCCCTACAATTAAGTAAGCACCACAGAATATTTGTGGTCCCCATGATTTGAAGGCACTCTGATTTAGTGAACTATTCTGCACTGTCTTTCCTGACCTAGTCCACATGTTTATAAATGCAATAACTAGGGTCTGTGGGTAAACCAATTTATTTTTCCCATTTTGGATAAGAATCACTGATTTTAAAAACTCACTTTGCTATCTCTACATCTCTGAATCTAAATTTCCAGTAAATCATGGGTATCTAGTCGGGGTATTTAAAAAATCTAGTGTTGAGCTCAGCATATATTGCATATATCATAAAAGCAATGCATAAACATAATGTGAGACCAAGGCAAGGTGAGTTGTCATTTAATAGGGCAATTTCTACAAAAGATAGAATGAGTTTGTTAGATGAATATTTTAACCTCTTATGAGTTCCCTTTACTTAGCATAGCATATAGTAAATGTACACTGAATTTGATAAATGTTAAATAAAAGGTAGTAGCTTAAAATACTAAAGACAAGGTCTTTTACATTCCTTGATCTTGATCTCTGGGACCTGGAGAATATGTCATACTCGTCCTCATGGGAGCAAATACATAGAAACCCAAAAAGAGAACAAAGAAATGCTAGGGTTCATAAATTAGTCACATGCATGTGCATGTACGCACGTATACACACACACACACACACACACACACACAGTTTTGCTAGCCTGTCAGTTTTTGCAATAGAATGATTGAATGCCATTATCCTGTAAGCAGATCCTGGAATCAGCGTATTTGAATTCTATCTAAATAATTACTTGAGAGTATCTTAAAAACCTAAGAATTTCAGACTTCGGTGGCAAGAGGCATAATGGGCTCTAAATCAGCTTAGAATGGTTAGTCTACAATAAGAAAGGATCCATGTGTGGACATAGGTCATTCTATGATAATCTGTGATACCTAATCAATCAAAAACAGTCACTGAGAATGACTATGGATCGTATCTACAAATATACTAATTCTGTTTTTCTTTTTCTTTTCAATCCCAGGAGGTGAATTAGTTATCCCTCTTCTTGTAGAAGACCCTTTAGCTACCCCTCCTATTGCTACTCGTGCACCTTCCATTACACTCCCCCCTACCTTTCGCCCCCTCCTCACCATTATTGAGACCACCAAAGATTCCCTGTCCATGACCTCTGAGGCGGGGTTACCTTGCTTGTCGGACCAAGGCAGCGATGGTTGTGATGATGATGGCTTGGTGATATCTGGGTATGGCTCAGGGGAAACCTTTGACTCTAACCTGCCCCCTACTGATGATGAAGATTTTTACACCACCTTCTCCTTGGTAACAGATAAGAGTCTTTCCACTTCAATCTTCGAAGGTGGCTACAAAGCACATGCGCCCAAGTGGGAATCCAAGGACTTTAGACCTAACAAAGTCTCCGAAACTAGTAGGACTACTACCACATCTTTGTCCCCTGAGCTGATCCGCTTCACAGCTTCCTCCTCGTCTGGGATGGTGCCCAAATTGCCAGCTGGCAAAATGAATAACCGTGATCTCAAACCCCAGCCTGATATAGTCTTGCTTCCGTTGCCCACTGCCTATGAGCTAGACAGCACCAAACTGAAGAGCCCACTAATTACTTCCCCCATGTTCCGTAATGTGCCCACAGCAAACCCCACGGAGCCGGGAGTCAGACGGGTTCCGGGGGCCTCAGAGGTGATCCGGGAGTCGAGCAGTACAACAGGGATGGTCGTCGGCATTGTGGCTGCTGCCGCCCTCTGCATCTTGATCCTCCTGTACGCCATGTACAAGTACAGGAACAGGGACGAGGGGTCCTATCAAGTGGACGAGACGCGGAACTACATCAGCAACTCGGCCCAGAGCAACGGCACGCTCATCAAGGAGAAGCAGCAGAGCTCGAAGAGCGGCCACAAGAAACAGAAAAACAAGGACAAGGAGTATTATGTGTAAAAACGACACCGCCAATCATTACATGAATTTATGACACAGAATTATTTCTATAGAAATCTATAAATACTTGGAAAACGAGGTTTCACAGATGTCAGAACTGTTACAACTATGAGATGGGGTGTACCATGACCATGGTGGGGAAAACCATTTTTAAAAGGACACACACAAAGATGTACCTAAAACGTTCAGCCATGGCTGCTTTGATTCAGTCATCGCTCGGAGACAGAACATTCTTTCTGCCCTGCTGTATCATAAAGCACACACTTCGCGCTCTGGAGCAACCAGATGGCTCCCCCACTTTCGCGGACTTGGAAGCTTCCTTCTCTTGAGGACTTTTCACCCAAGGTAGAAGACTTCATGGCTTACTTGTTCCATAACTCCAAGTGAGTCTGTAATGATGTTTGTGAAGCTTGACTGTAACAATCTGTAACAATGTTTTCTTTTTTCTTTTTTTTTTTTTTTGGTTTAATTATGTAAAAACAAAAACAAAAAAAAAATGAAAAAAAATGAAAAACAAAAGCAAACAAACAAAAAAACCCACCCTTATCTGGTTTTGGCCAGTGTATGTGTAACTTTTCAAGATCTGAGGGGAAAAAATGGCTTTTGGGTTTTTGTTTATTTTTTGAGAATGACTGGACATAAGAAGAAAAAACAAACAAAAAACTCAGAAAACAAAAATAAGAGAGACTATTGCCATATGAACTCAAAAGCTACCATGGTGTTCACTCTACATATCAGGTTGTGGTATTTCTAGAATCTGTTGTTTGTTTCCTATACGATGCTTTGCTGAAACACATAGCAAAATCACATGATGGATGATAGTATTGGTTTGAAAAGCTGGTCCCTCAGGATCTAATTGCAGAATTTGCCACCCAAACCCTGAATAGGTGGGGTTAGGGCTGGTTTTATTAGAGCTATTGGCTTTACTTAACAATATTGTTCCTGTTCATTAGCCCAGCCAAATTGTGGTAAAGGAGAAAGCCCCACAAGCTAACACAGAGCCTTTCCTAGGGAAGGTGAAGAGGGGGTGGGCTGGATCTGCGACTGATTGAAATGCATGCAAATATAAAAAGATGAGACAATACTAATCGTCTGTTAAAGAATCAAAACAGACAATAGGGGAGTTCAATGTGTGATGGAACAACAAAAGGTCACACAAGCCAAACATGGCATGACAGAGTGCAAAATACATAGTTCTTCCCCCACCCCCAACATGATGTTTTTCATAGTGGTTTAATTTTGTAGCCTGACACTTACAGATAACTCTGTCCTTCCATTTGCTCACATCTCCCTTCACCCATCTTTTCTAAAAACAAATAAATAAATAATAAATGAATAAAGCTGCTGTGACACACAAAAAAAGGAATTTAATAGTATAATATATATATAAATAAATATATATACAGATATATTTATCATGGTATGTTTGATGGGATGACTGAAACAGGAAAACTGTTAAAGTCTTGAAGTGGAATGAGAATGTTGTTTTAAAAGAAAATAACAAAACAACAAAAAGTAAACCTTAAAATGTGAAGAAAGTGTGAGTTTTAGTTTTGTCACAGTTAACTGTGTCAAAGAGAATAAACAATCTTCTCAGATTTTGTTTACATATTTTACTACATTTTTGCTGGTATAATTCCTTAGCCACCTATGTACATACTGCTTTAAGAACTGTTCTTTCCTTTCTATTTGTTTATTTCGTTTGGTTTATATTCCAGTTGTATGTCTTTCTTTTTGAAAAGAGGAAACAATGTACAGAAAAACAATAAACTGGTTGTGTGGCCATAGCTATCCAAAAAGCAAGAGACAAAGCAAGACAAATATTCACACAAAAATGAAGTATGTCTTCTGGAGGGTAGGATATATACAATTTCTTTTGTACAGATGAAAATCAATCAGCTGTTTAGATTTAGAAATCTACTCTTGCTGGTCTTTGTAAGTTGCATGAATATTTGACTTTGAAAAATACCTTAAAGACACGGGGCAAAAAGCGCAATCTAAACAATGGTAGCCTTTACTAATGTGTATGGAAAGAGGTGTTCCTCATTATCTGATATTTCAATGTGTTAAGAGTTTTGGATTTTTTTGTTGTCATTAAAAATGACAGGATTATAAAGAGATATCAAAGCACGATTTTAGATAACTTAAATGGCCCAACCTATATGAAGTTGATTATATCTCGATGTCTGTAAAAGATTGCTGTTTTTGGAGTCTTGAGGTCTTGTGAACTGATTTCCTGCTTTCTTTCTTTACATTTTTTTTTATTTGAGTAAAAATACATTTGTTATATTCCTTTTAGTGTAAGTTTCTATTTGGACAATTTTATGGGAACATGTGCATTCTGTATGTGAGCTTCTATCATATTCCTGTTGTTTTATGAGCAGACTCTTAAGGAATTTATTTTATGATGTTGTGAAGTTACTGCTTTTTCTTTTTCCTTTCTCTTTTAGTTCATATTTGCATTTTCGTTCAAGGATATGCTTAGCAATAAAATGTTCTTCCCAAAACCTTGTATGATGATGGCATTTTTATTTTCTAAACATTTTGTAAAAGATCTTGCACTGGGGCTAAATGTGTCATATCTTATAAAAGCCGGGTAAGCTAGGACCATGTGAAATAAAATATTCTAACTAGTTACTAATTACTTATATAAATTTATCAAAACTGGCATATTTATGGGCTAAACAACTATGTCTGTCAACTGAGACATTATTATTTAGATTGCTATGATAGGGTAAGCAGGAGGGAAAACCATTCTGAACAGGTAAGAAGATAGATAGAAGCATTGTATTCTGGGAAAGATGATTAGATACTATATATATATATTTTAAAATGTTTGGTAGCTTTAAAGTATTTTCTGCAAATCAACAAACTGAATAGTTTTCCAGAACCTTGTTTATATAATGCCTTAAGCCCTGGAAAGCTTTAGATGCCTTCTCTCCAAGTCTCCTGGCATATTGAAATGTTTTTTACAAAAACTAAATCCAAAAGCAAAATATAAATGAGTGCTTAAATTTTAACAGCTTCGTTTTAGATTTTCAGATTATAAAATTCTGCAAACATTCATCATAGCTGGAACTTTTCTCATATCTCAGGTGTCCTTGATTTGCTGGTTCCCTAAGCACACGCTTACTTTGCCAATTGGACAATCCATCATGATACTTCACATATTTCACCATGATCCTGAAATGTGGGTTAACTCAACTGGTATGCTCTATCCATATATCGGTTACCAGTTTTTAAAGAGAAAAGCAAATTTAGTTAACCTTGTTCCTTCACATTACATTGAATGGTTATGCTATTGATTCTCAACAGGAATGGGAAAAAATGAGCTCAATGATGTCAAACTATGGAAAGTTCCTTTCTTCCTTTCTCTTTCAGATAATTTATGTAAGTTAAATCAATCATTTATTTCCATAGTTTCCATAGTGTTCCAGGTACTGTGTCAAATGTTTCAGATCTGTGTAATGTGTTTAATCCCCAAGTGGTAGATAGTATTTTCCTCATTTTAAGATGAAAAGAACAAGACACAAAGAACTTAATGACAACTTGGCAAATACACTTCTAGTCATGTTAAAAGTTAGGCCTCGTTGACATGGAGGTTAGGGGGAATGCCATGGAACAGGTACAGGCATTGAGACCAGAGAGGGTTGAGTTGGAACCCCAGCTAGACTATTCACTGTATATGGGAAAATTTCACAGTCTCTCTGAAATTTGGCTTCTTCACCTGAAAAATGTGACATCTCAATGACCTTGCCTTGCAATGTACTTTGCGGAAAAATGAAATAATAAGGTGTTTTAATTGTGACTGATACAGAGTAGGGGCTCAACAAAGTTACACTCCTTTACTTCGAGTCCTGTGCTATTCTGATAATGGTAGCTGTCTTTCAGAATTAGAAATTCTGCCCTAAATTCTACACTAATAACAAGATTTATTTAGTTGTCGTCAAACAATGTTGCCACATCATGAGTAGGGTTTGCTACTTACAATACACAAACCTAGTCTTTTTCTAGTCATATGCTTTTATTGCAAGCATGATTGCAATGAGTAAATATGTGACGTTGAAATATGGTAGCATTCATTTTTTCTGACAGCACATTTTAAGCAAGTGGTCAGAAGTTGGGTTGTGTATGTAAAGGGAGTCTAGATTTGAGAAAATTTGCCAGAGAAATTTCCAAATAATGGTTAATATGATATATTTATCAAGATCTAAGTGACATTGGTTAAAATTCACCGACAGAAGTACTTTTTCACTGTCTTTCCATGAGAAAGTGTTGAGATTAACACCATCTCTTTTAAATGTGCTTAACATTGGCAGTAGGCTTTGGAATCAGAAAAGCTTAGTTCAGATCTTGGCTCTGAATCTTGGGTCTGCCCTTCACTAGCTGTGAAACTTTGAGTAAGGTGTGCAGTGACTCTAGCTTCATCTGTGAAATTGGAATGATACTGTCCTCCTCTTAGTGCTGTTCTATACTTAAATGAGCTGATGTGAATGTAAGTGCCTGGTTATAAGCACAGTGCCAGGCCCATAGCCCTCAAACAATGATGGCTAATATTGCTGTTTTAATCATCTGGTATTATCCTAGGAAAAAATAAGGCAAAATTCCTTCTAAAAGTTTAGAAAGGATACATATTAGAGAGCCTCAGAGCAATCATACTCTTTCACTTAAAATCATAATTGTTTTCATTCCCCTATAACTGAAATCACATTGATTCTTTGAGCTCTTCTTGAGTATTCCAACAGAAATGTTCATACCCCTACAAAACCCATTACTTCAGCTCCTTCCAGATAGGGAGCATAAGAAAGATTCAAATGGTAACCTGTTCTGTACCTCAAGGACAGTCTTCTATCCCTCCCAAATACAGAGTTGTCATTGCCTTAGACACCCTTTCAAAACTCTATATTGGCTTTCCCACCATAAACTTTCTAAATATAACTATTTAATATATAATGCAAGAAGTACTCTAAGCATTTATTCTTTTGATAATTGAACCAACACTTAACACTTCTGTGCCACCCAATCTACTATTGGCTGTTGCTACTTGTTTCAATGAAGACAGATAATGGATACAAGGCTTTTTGTATGGTGTAGACCCAGATAGGCCAAAGTTCTCTTTATTCAAGTTGAAGTTTGATCTTTCTTCAAAATATCCAAGCCCTGTACTTGTCTCAGTTCAGTTAACATCTTGATGATTCAGTTTGAAATCAGTTTGGTTATTAATGTATTTATTGGACATTGACTAAATGATGACTCTATCTTAAGTTGAGAGCTTAGGGGGTTTACAACATAATAAAGGAACACAAATAATGATACCACGGTGAATACAAATTGGCTGTCAAAAAGTACAGAATACATTCTTTGGAGGTTCAGAAGAAATTACTTAAGGGAAGGTTTCACAGAGGAGGTGACATGTTAGGTAAAACTTGAAAAATTGATAAGCAGAGATCAGGGCTGCATGTCGTTCCAAGCAAAGCATTAAAATGGAAGCAAACAGGATCAAAGTCATAATTTGGATGGATCACAGACTATGTATTAAGTGCATTATGGATGGTGTGGCTCAGAAGGTTTTTTGGAATTTTGTCAGTGCAAGGAAAGAATGGGAGAGTGTCTTGAGAAGTGCTCAAGGTCAAGGGCTACTTTGTTGTTGAGTGCAGAAGACACAAACATGTTTGAAGAGAAAGGTAATAACTGATAACATTCTCAGAGAATGTAAAGGATGATTGGAGAGATCAAGTTTCCATATAGAGATGTTACTCTGAACAAAGCAAAGGAAGATCATTCTTCTGATGTAACAACAAAGGAGAGAGTGGGATTTAAAAAAAAACAACAAAAAACAGCTGATAATATTGTAGTGGAGGTGACAGAAGTTGAGACAGCCATAGTGAGAGTGCCTCAATGTTCAAGATAAGGGCAAAGTCACATAACTAACAGTGAGACTATGAGCACATGGCTGAAGTCTGTTGATAACCCTATTAGGAAGACAGCTAATAAAAGTATCAGTAAGAGGTCAATTGTCATTATCTGGCATTAAAACTAATACTTTATATTTTTGCTACATTTTTTTAAAATTTCTTCACTTGAAATCTGATCTTGTGGTTCTAAATTTAGAGTTCTTTCAATCATATAATGCTTTCTCTAGAGAAGCAAACCACTTTATCCTTTTTTTTTTTTCCAGAAGCATTTGGAGTGGAAATTCAGGAAGAGGATGATAGGATGCTGCTTGTAGCCTACTCAGGCTGCCACAACAAAATACTATAAGCTTACGCAACAGAAATTTATCTCTCACAGTTCTGGAGGCTGAGAGTCCCAGATCAAGATCTGGTAGGGTTTGTTTTTTTGAGGGTTTTTTTTTTCTTGCCTTGTATAGAGCAGCCTTCTACCTCTGTCCTTTTGTCTATGCATGTTCTAAGAGGTGGTGAGTGTGAAAGAGAGATCTTCCTCTTTTTATAAGACACAGTTCAGTTGGATCAGGGTCCTACCCTTATGACCTCTTTTAACTTTACTTTCTAAAGATACTTTCTCCAAATACAGTCACATGGTGGATAGAGCTTGAACATATGAATTTGGGGTAGGGAGAAGACACATTTGGTCCATCGCAGATGTATATGGTATTGGGAATTGATAAGGTGAAAACTTCAAGAGCTCAAAGAAATAAAGGAATTCAGAATCAATTCTAGCCTTGTTGAAGTGGCTGCATGGGGGAGGTAAAACTGCATATAAATCTGTGAGAGAATAAACCACAGAGCAGGATAGAATCATAGGAATAGGTGCCAGGATTTGGAAGCAATGTTAGGGTTATAGGAGAGAGAGACCATAGGAGACAGGAATAGCTAAAGGGAACCCAGGGTTAGATTTGGAGGTATATTAAGTGAATAGTGTGAGCTTCAGGAGGCTGTGAACTTTTGCAGTAGTTAGGTACATGAGTTCTGGAGTCAGAATGCCATAGCTTGTATTCTAGTGCTATAACTTGAGATAAATTATTTGGTCCATCTAAGACTCAGCTTTCATTCCTAGAGAAGGAAATTTTATTGTCCACCCTTGTTGCAGTCTGGAATTCTCTCTTGTCCAGCAAGAGAGCAGGCGCAGAATTGGATATGAGAATGCTAATGCCTGGGAGGAGACAAGAGTGCCAAACAGGGGTTTTGTTCCCATTATTTATTGAGCTCACAAGATATTATCCACGTGGAGAATGTGAGGAAAACAATATCTTACACACGTGAACATGGAGAAAACAATCAGATAGTAATCATTAACTTGTATGTGTAAGAAGCAAAGGGTCTGGGAGGCAAGTGGAGTTTGTGATCAAAGTGCAATAGTATATTGGCATCAGATGGAAAGTAATTTCCTGCAGGTGATAAAACAAGTTACTCGTGATACCAATACAATGTCTCGCTAGCTAACCTCAGGCACCTTTGCCCCATGGTGGCGGCTTTCCGCCCTAAGCTTTTTTTCTAACCCATTTATGTAAGTAGAACCTATTTCCCCACAGCCTAACTTGTAGGTATGTCAGGAAATATTGAAGAAAATAATTTATTTAAAATGCTTAGCTTGTCCCTGGCACATAATAAACCTTACTAAATGTTGGTCATTATTAAAATGTGGCCTTGTTATTTGACTCAGGCAGGATCAAAATTAGCTACTACTCACATGGCTATCCAGCACCAAAAAGGGCATAAAAATATAGAAATTAGGCTATCACCCAGAGTATTCCCCTAAGTTTTTCATTTTCCAAGAAAATACAAAATTCATTTGCCTACTCATTGGCAGTTTTCTCTTCACTGCATGACAGTCCTCTGTTTCCAGGCTCCAGCTTGGATCACGCCCATACCTGCTCACATCTAAGATTTCCACTCCTCCCTCCATTTCCAGCTCTCAGCTTTCCTTCAGCAGCTAGTCAATCAGACAATGAGAAGCCAAGAGGCCTTCAGTAAATCTTGTACCCCATTATTGATATGCATTATTTTTTTTAATTTGGCTTTTTATTATAAACATTTTAAAGATTCTCAAAAGTACAGAGAATAGTATAACAACCCCCACAGCTCTCATCTGACTTTAAGCAGTATTAATACTTTGCTTGTCTTGTTTTATCTATGCCCATCTTCCCATGAAAGAATATCTTTTAATACCACACAGTGTTAAAAACAAAGAAAAAAGAACACTGAAAGAGTAGTCACTATTGGGTCCCTTGACCTGAGTCTTTTTCTTAATCAATGTGTTTCAGAGTAACTCTACCTAACATTCTTTCTGACAATTAATGGCATAATTCCAGTTCTTTATTCAATGACAACATAAAAGAGCAGATTAACTGCTAAGTACACTCTTCGTTGTTTAATGAGATTGCCTGAAAACCAAAAGGATTTTTCAGCTTGTACATTATTTCAATTCAACTGTGCTCAATCACTTTTTGAAATGAATAAAAGTGTCTATAGATTATATACAGCTGCTCTATATTTTGTAAAACATGACATCTTGCAATAGAATCTATACTCTCCTTCAAGGGAGTGGGTGAGGGAGAATACTACTATTGGCATCTGTGGAAGCCAAGAAATATTCACTTTTACCTCTAGAAATGTGATCGCAAATCTACTAGCATATTTCCCTGGGGCTGTATTCATGTATTTGCAATAAGTATAACTACACTGAATTTGCATGAGTCTACATAGAAGAGAGAGCTCATTAAGCACATTTCAAAGTTATGATTCTATTACTACTCCATTGTCTATTGATAATGGTGATTTTCTCTTCTTTGCCCTCACTCACCTGCAATTTTTGACCTACAAATTGAATCATAAAAGTATCATGAAAGATAGAAGGAGAGAGAGTTATAGACTATTTGATAGTATACTCGTCTTTATCACAAAATCATACTAAGTGTTAGGGAAAATGGCTAGAACCACCACAAAACCTTGCTTCTTGGTTTCATGGGACAGAATGAGAAGTAAAATAGGTTTCATTAAGTAAACAATTTTCCCATTCCTACTGTGCTTAGCAATTTGCCCCATTTTATTTATTTATTTATTTAGTTAGTTAGTTGGTTGTTAGTTATTTTGGAGAACCTAGCAGAGCACACGTAAATATTCTTAAAACAGCAACATGAAGGTTGTCTAAGTTTGCATGAAAGGAAAATTAGGCAGGTGAGAAGTGGGGTGGAAGGTAACTTAAATTAAGGGTGCTATTAGAACTAAAAAGCTACATTTCTTTAGTATTATAGTGTTGTTTTCAATGTCCATACATCACCCAGGAATATGTGCTTATGTGCATGCATGCATATGAGAGACCAGATTTGTTCTGATGTCAAATATGAAATGGGAAAACTAGGATATTCTTCATAATCCAAACAAAAAGGACAAGGGGCAAGGGAAGAGAGCAGAAGCAGAAGAATTGCACTTAAGCTTCTGTTTGTAATTGCTCAGAAATTAGGTATAGAATTAGAGCATCTAAAATAATGATGTCTCTCTCTCTTCTCTCCCTCTCTCCTCCCCCACCCCCACCTCCCTCTTCTTCTCCCTCTTCATTCCAAAAATAGTGTCTGATGTTAACAAATAAGCTCAGAGTTTACATACCCCTAGCCCCCACACATCCTGCACTTCTTTTATAAAAAAAAAAGAAAAAAATTTGAAAAGAAAAAAAATTAGGTGTTTATACTTTTAGAGCAATAAATTGTAATATGCTTTAGCTATTATACTAGTATTTTGTGCTGGTCTTTATGCACCTTTTCTTTTTTTTCTTTAAAATTAAATTGAAATTGAAAACCTTGTTGAACACTGATATTATAAACATCACTTCCATGGGGCGCCTGGGTGGCTCAGTCGGTTAGGTGGCCGACTTCAGCTCAGGTCATGATCTCACGGTCTGTGAGTTTGAGTCCCGCGTTGGGCTCTGTGCTGACGGCTCAGAGCCTGGAGCCTGTTTCAGATTCTGTGTCGCCCTCTTTCTGACCCTCCCCTGTTCATGCTCTGTCTCTCCCTGTCTCAAAAATAAATAAAACGTTAAAAAAATAAATAAACATCACTTCTCTAAAATATGTTGTAAAAACATAACTACACATGTTTGTGTAGTTGGACAGAACTTTTTTGACTTCCTCACTTTTTTGACTTCCTCACAAGCTGCAATTTGATAACATATGCATGCACTAGAGCAAAATGTGTTTTGTTTTGATGAATTCTAATTTTTCCAACTTTATTGAGACACAATTAACAGATAGCATTGTATAAGTTTAAGGTGTGCAAGGTACTGATTTTAATGCATTAAAATATATATATTTTATATATATATATATATGATTACTAGAATATATATATATTACTAGAATATATATATACATATATATATATATATATATATATATATATATACATATATTACTAGAATAAGGTTAGTTAACAGATCTATCACCCCATATATTCACTTTAATTTTTTTGTGTGGTGAGAACACTTAATATTTTCTTTCTTAGCAACTTTCAAGTTATAATACAGTATTATTAACTATAGTCGACATGCTGTACATTAGATCCCCAGAACACATTCATCACATAAGCGTAAGTTTTTATTGTTAGACCAATATCTTCCCATCTCTGCCATCACCCCACCACTGGCGACCATCTATCTACTGTCTGTTTGAGTTGGAGTTTTTAGATTCCACATATGTGTGATCATACAATATTTGTCTTTTCTTGTCTGATTTATTTCACTTTATGTAATGCTCTCAAAGTTACTGAAATGTCTGATTGAGGTGATATCAGAAGACAGGTCCATGATTAAAGCATCTAGAATGATGATGTCCTGAGGATTTATAAGATGGTGGCAGAGTAGGAGGACCCTAGGCTCCTCTCATCCCACTAGCACAGCTAGATAACTGTCAAATTATCCTAATACCCCCAAAATTGACCTGAAGACGTAAAACAAACTCCACAACTAAAGGGAGAGAAGAGGCCACATCAAAGAAGTCTGTATTCTAAATATAATCTACTAGTAGTTCTTATCCATTGTTAGCTCACAATAAAACCAGCTCTCCATCTTTCCTGCTTGTTAGAAAAAATGGATTAGAAAGTGATTCTCCTGTTAATTTTACCAGAAGCTAAACTGTGAACTGTGCAGTACGCTACACAGATTTCTGGACTTTTGATTGTGTCTATGTAACTGTACTAGGGATGATATTTTGCAAATATTAAATCAATGCATTTCATCATGTTCCTTTAAAAAAAAACACACACGATAATAAAGTCCTAGTCCCTTTCCCTTGCCCCTCTTTCCTGATGTTTTGATTTTCTGATGATTACTGATATTGAGCATTTTGTCATGTACTTGTTGGCTACTTGTCTGTATTTGAAAAAATGTCTATTCAAGTCCTTTGACTATTTTTCACGTTAAATTCTTTACATTAACCATTTTTACATTCTGATTATTTATTTTCTTGCTATTAACTTAAAGGAGTTCCTTATTGATTTTTGGACATTAACCCCTTAATAGATATATAGTTTACAAATATTTTCTCCCAATCTGTAGGTTGACTTTTCGTTTTTTTTAAATTGTTTCTTTTGTTGCTGTGCAGAGAGGTTTTTAGTTGGATGTAGTTCCACTTGTTGATTGTTGCTTTTGTTGTTTGTGCTTTTTGGTGTCATATTCAGAAAAGCATTGTCAAAACAACGGTCAAGGAGTCTTCCTCCTATGTTTTATTCTAGGAGGTTTATGGCTTCAGGTTTTACATTTAAACCTTTATTTCAAGTTAATTTTTGTAAGTGGTGTAAGATAGGGGTCCAATTTCACTCTTCTGCATATGAATATCCATTATCCAAGCACCATTTACTGAAGAGACTATCTTTTCCCCATCAATTTTTTTTGGTTCTTTTGTCAAATACTAACTCAACCTATCTGTGTGGGAGTATTTAAAGGGTCTCTATTTTATTCTGTTGGCCTGTGTGTCTGTTTTTCTGTCAGTACCATGTTGTTTTGATTACTATAACTTGGTAAATTAGTTTTAAATGAGGAAGTATAAAACTTTCACTTTGTTCTTTTTCTTTTTTTTTAAATATTTTTTTTTTCAACGTTTATTTTTATTTTTGGGACAGAGAGAGACAGAGCATGAACGGGGGAGGGGCAGAGAGAGAGGGAGACACAGAATCGGAAACAGGCTCCAGGCTCCGAGCCATCAGCCCAGAGCCTGACGCGGGGCTCGAACTCACGGACCGCGAGATGGTGACCTGGCTGAAGTCGGACGCTTAACCGACTGCGCCACCCAGGCGCCCCTACTTTGTTCTTTTTCAAGATCACTTGAGAGTCTTTTGTGATTCCACATGAAGTTTAAGATTGTTTTTGATGTTTCTGTGAAAAATGACTTTTAATTTTGATAGGGATTTAATTGAATCTATAAATGGCTTTAGCATATGGACATTTTAACAATATTAAGTTCTTCTGACACATGAACAAGGAATATCTTTCCATTTATCTGTATCTTCAATTTCTTTCGTCAATATCTTATGGTTTTTGGTGTAAGAATCTTTCATCTCCTTGGTTACATTTATTCCTAAGTATTTTATTCTTTTCAAGGCTATTATAAATGGGATTGCTTTCTTTATTTCTTTTATGAATAGTTTATTTCTAATATATAGAAGTGGAACTGATTTTTGTATGTTGATTTTGTATCCTGAAGCATTATTCATTTATTATTTCTAACAATTTTTTGATGGAATCTTTGGAGTTTTCTATATGTAAGATCATGCCATCTGCAAACAGAGATAGTTTTACTGCAAATATCATATGACTTAACTCATATGAAGAATTTAAGATACTAAACAGATGAACATAAAGGAAGGGAAGCAAAAATAATATAAAAACAGAGGGGACAAAACATGAGACTCTTAAATATACAGAACAAACAGAGGGTTGCTGGAGGGGTTGTGGGAGAGGGGATGGGCTAAATGGGTAAGGGGCATTAAGGAATCTACTCCTGAAATCATTTTTGCACTATATACTAATGACTTGGATGTAAATTAAACAATTAATTAATTAATTAATTAATTAAAAAAATCAGTAGTTTCTTAGCATGGCTAGTACTGTGGCTAGTACATACTAAGTACTCAATAAAATTTGTAGCATGCACAAATAAATGAATGAACATGCCATGTTCTCTTTCATCTCTGTACCTTTGACAGTGTGGTTTCCTCTGCCTAGAATGCTCCACCCATACTTGGACACCTCATTTGATTCTTCTTGGTGCCATCATCTCTCTTTGGCCTCTTCTGAAGACCTCAGGCAACCTAGATGCTCCTTTCGTTAAAGATTCTTATATATCTCATTCATACTTCATTTTTAGAAGTTAGGTACAAACACGAGTACCACAACATGTCTTCATATACAATAGTTAATTGCTTGAGGTCCAGAACCATGCCTCTTTCGGTTCTCTCCCTAGCACCCAGCATAGGGGCTAGTTCACAGTATTTGGTCAGTGAATATGAATTGGTAAATGAGAAAAAAAAATGATTGAAATAAGTTACCCCTAACAAATGAGTTTGCATCCAAAGCTTACCAGGATTTAGCCCAAAATTTCCTCTCCTGTATATCTCCCATTTCTCCATATGTCAGCTAAGATGCAGCCAACTTGTTATTCTTGGATTGTCTTTTACTTTCTTATCATTATGCCTTTTACCTACTCTTGCCTATAAACAAATGTCCCTTCTACTTCTACTACTGCTAACCACTCAGACTTCAGAACCTCTGAAATGCAAACTCCCTTCCCTACTTTTACCACTCTCTTTACGGTCCTAACTCACCAAACATGCCCTCATTCGTAGCGTATTTCCCATCTCCTTATCTGAAATTATTTAATTTTCCCTTGAAGCTCTGTCACATTTTTCTAATAAGGTCATTACAAATCTTCTGTTTTATTACAGTTTAAGTTCTTTTTTTTTTTTTAATTTTTTTTTTTAACATTTATTCATTTTTAAGACAGAGAGAGACAGAGCATGAACAGGGGAGGGGCAGAGAGAGAGGGAGACACAGAATCGGAAGCAGGCTCCAGGCTCTGAGCCATCAGCCCAGAGCCTGACGCGGGGCTCGACTCACGGACAGCAAGATCGTGACCTGAGCCAAAGTCGGACGCTCAACTGACTGAGCCACCCAGGCGCCCCCAGTTTAAGTTCTTATCACATCTGCCACAGTAGATTCCAAGCATCCTGAAAGGAGGAAGTGTGCCTTGCAAAAGGCATTGCAAAGAGGAAGTACATAATATTTATTCACATTGAATTTGTTCATTAGCTTCTCGTTAAATTCAGGTAGACCATTTGGACAAGTAGCAATTCTCGTTCTCTTTCTTCCTCTCTCTCTCTCTCACACAGGCATGTGCGTTGTGGGAATGCAGGTCAAAAAAGGAGGGAAAATAATTATTTTTGATAGATTTTGGAGAATATAATTTCTATTTTCCTCTCTGACAAAATTGTCACGTTCATACTGTAGCTGACCCAGCAGCAGTCACCAAAGCATGTCGTCCTGGCATTTCAAATACCAGAGATAAAGAGAAGATTCTGAAAAACCAGGTCACACACAGAGGACAGAGAACCAAAATGGCACTGATGTACTCAACAGCAACATAGGAAGCTAGAAGGCCGTGGAGGAGAATTCTTAAGGAAAAGGATCTTCTACCTGGGTTTCCATGCCCTAATAAAACCATCTATAATTTGGATACAAACTTTTCCAGGTATGCAAAATCTCAAAGATTACACACCATGCATCCTTTTGCAGGAAGCTACTGGCGAATGTGCTTTACTTGACAAAGGAATAAAGTAAGTAGGAAAAAGATACGGAACCCAGAAAAATGGAAAATCTACCACAGAAAAGAATGAGAAAAATAGCAAGTTGATAACAAAGGATGATAGCTGTGAAGGTGGCTGAAAAGGCAGTTAGCTCAGGTTGGAGCAAGAAAACAGAGAACACTGGAAGGAATATCCCCAAGATTTACAAAAGAAAACTACTAGATTATTGGACAGAATTGGCAATTGGACAGAGCTGGAAAATCACCTTTAAAGGCTATTAAAGGAACTGAGAAGATTTAGCTATGTCCAAATGAACCTAAGTAAATGGAAAAGATTAAAGGTTATTATTAATTCTAGAAAAAGCTAAACATTATACAAAAAGAATTTATATGGACAACTAAAAGTAATCATACACTACTCAACAGAGAATATTTATGTAGTCATAATCATGAAAATGCCAAATCATATTTAATAAAGTGTATAACTACATTGAAAGAGTGAAGAAGAGTAAGAGTGTGTATAAGAGAGAAAAAAAATCCTAAAGTTGCACATTAGGAAGTCAGTGAATAATGTTTTAAATCCATGAATCGAAAGATACCTGCATACTGTATGTAGAAATGCAGACGCAAATACCAGATAAAGTAGCTCAGAGTAGAAGTGGCTGCCTTTGGCAACCAGGATGAGTGTGGAAGGAAGGATAAGTGGGAGCAGGGGCTGTTGTTATTGGTTATGTAGCAATTATTTGTCCTATTGAGCTATGCGTATATATTGCTTTGATACAAACAAAATCAGTTATAAAAATAAACATGCTCTTGGACCCAGTAAACCTATGGAAAACGCACATCAAATTTGACATTATATATAAGGTGGCTCATCACAGTATTTTTGTGCTATCAAAGGGGAACAAATGAATTTTCATTTTGTAGGAACTTACGTTAATGTAATAGTATTAAATATTTGGATTGTTACTAAAAGGTCTACGAAGAGGATTGCTTAATATTAGGGTTTTCTAGTGATATATAAACAATGTGGGCTTTCGAATTTATAATCCTTAGTTCATATCTTGTTAACTATATAGCCTCAGGCAGAGTGCTTAACTTCTCTGGATTTTCTCAAACATAAAATGTGGATAGAAATACCTGTATCATAGGACTTCTTAAGGCTAATACTTCAATTGCTATAATAACAGGTGGCACTGTTATTATTGCTGTTAATACTGGTTCCTCTACCTTGGCCTCTTTGGAACTTGACTAACGTATTTCAAATTCTTGGGTATCAGGAAGGATCAAGTTCTGGCTCCACAACTATAAACGTGACCATGGGCAAGTCAAACACTTTATACCTGACTTTTCTCAGTAACATGGTAAGAGAAATAGTGCTGATCTCAAAGGATTGTTATGAAGAGTGAGATAATGTGTATAAAGCGATTAGCAGAGAGCTTGACAAACTGTAAGTGCTCAGTTCACTGTACTCTTTTATTTTATCATTTGCTTATAGTAAATTAGCTCCCTTTCTATCCTATCAATAGGGATCAAAATAATCAATCAGACTCAAAGAATTTTTAAGTACAAAGGCATCTGAGCTATCAGGCAATAAATAAAGGCTTCTAATCATGTGTTTCCCCCCCCCTTTTAATTAGTTGTAATCTTTAAGCTTTAGGAAGTGGAATAAATCAGAAGGCAAGTATGTAGGAGAATGATTTTCCAATGTTTCTCATGAGAATCTAAAATTTTAGATTCTTCTGAGTAAAATCAGTCTTTACTATTTACAGAGTTATTTCTGAGCTGCAAAAATTCTGTGTGTGTGTGTGTGTGTGTGTGTGTGTGTGTGTGTGTGTGTTTTCCTGTATCACCATGTTTTTCTCTGAAATTTCCCTATTGAATCTTGGCTGCCACACTCAGACAGAAAGCATGAGGACACTTTCTTCTCGCGACTCTAGTAGAAACTTTAGCAAATAGTAACTGCACCAAATCTGTCAAATAGGTGGAAAAAGTCATGCTTTTTAAATGAGCAGAGTTGAGCACCTTTTGGTCCTCGAGTGTACAATTTTTCTTTCATCTCATTATAAGCTACAGTACTTCTCAAAACATGTTCATGCACCAGCATCATGGCATCATTTTTGCATGTTAGAAATGCAACTTCTCAGACCTTTCTGCAGACCTCTTGAATCAGAAACTCTACATGCAGGGCCCAGCAATCTGTATTGTAAAGAGCCTTCCAGCTGATTCTTGTGCATGCTAAAGTTGGACAATGGCTGGACTAGATCATTCTAAGCAGAAAAAAAAATGCTAGTAATGTATTGGTACACTTCGTGAGTATCTGGTGAACTGTATTTAATTCCACAGAAGCTTACTGGGCATCTCTTACGTGTCAGACATCACAATAGTCACTACGTATTTAAGATGAATTTATCATGGTATATCAAATATTTACCTGGCCCTCTATAATTTCCATAAAATCATTCTACATAACCTAGTGGACTCACTAATTGGCTTTCTTATACATATGGATGCATTACCAAGCCCTCCAGGATTATTTCCTGGGATGTAGCTTTCTTATTTAAATGATCATATTTTCTGGGGCACCCGGGTGGCTCAGTCAGTTAAGTGTCCGACTTCGGCTCAGGTCATGATCTCGCGGTCTGTGGGTTCGAGCCCTGCATCGGGCTCTGTGCTGACAGCTCAGAGCCTGGAGCCTGTTTCAGATTCTGTGTCTCCCTCTCTCTCTGAACCTCCCCCATTCATGCTCTGTGTCTCTCTGTCTCAAAAATAAATAAACGTTAAAAAAATTTTAAATGATCATATTTTCTGATGTGTCATGTCTATTTTCTTGAAAGCTGATATATTGTGTGCAAACTCATCTGCCTTGTTGAATGTTTTACATAGCAGTTGGCTATAAAATAATCTCCCGTTTTACCCAAGTAAACATATACCTTGTGGCAAATTATCTTTGGTCCAACATGGCTCTAAATTATAGATAATTATAGATAGGGTGTTTGTGATCCTTCACAAGAAATAATTCCAAATATGTACATTTTGCTCCAGTTATCAGAAAAAGTCCCTGAATATATTTCACCCCACCCCCACCCCCACCCCAATCCCTCTGGGTTGCTAACCAAGGACTCAGTGTTCCCAAATCCTTAATGAGCTACATATATGCCATTGCTGCTCCCTGGCTCCTATGAAGTCAGAGAGCTTCCAAGGATTCAATTTTAATAAAGAATAAAAAATCTAAGTAGATTCATCTTTAAGCTGGAAAATAAAATAATAGAATATGGGTTTTGGAGGAGGGAAGAAAGGATGTGGAGGAGAGAGAGGCAAAGAAATAAGCATAATCGGCATTTTAATGGGAATGAGTAAACAGTCTGCACTATAATAAATCTCCCAGGCATTTGATCCCAATAAACCATCTTAATCCTTAGGGCTATTCTGGCAGCAAGAGATAACTGCTCTGAAACCAAAATGTATTTAGCATAAAACTCACATTCCGATGTTTACTGTGTATCTGCTTTTAAAAAATAAATTGAAAATCCAAACTTTGAGGTGGTGTAAGGGGAAACAGCCTCTCAGGGCTCCTTCTGTGTGTGATCCAGTACCTGCCTGCCAAAGCCAACACTTGAATGCCCACTGGCCGGGGAACTGGAGGCCTTGTTAGCTGAGGCCCTTAAAATCCCTCTTTCATCTGAGCATTGTTTGACTGGCTTGGGCTGTGGACATTTTCCCTAGCTTGTATATATGCAGAGGGCTTTTTGGTGAGGGTATAGCTTCCTAGAATCTCTTTCTTTGAGCTTCACAAAGTTGGCTTAAATAACCCAACAATCCCATCTCAACAGATATATGTGATGGAAGTATCAAAGTCACATGTCAATGTAGGGCTGGGCTGTAAAATCTTTAAACTGAAAAATAAAATAATTACTGCTTTCAGTGTTAACTATGATCAAGGAATGGTCTAACTTACTTTTTCTTTTGCTTAGACTATTAACTTATCTATACCTGGTGTTCTTAATAACACATGCTTGCCAGCTATTGCTACATATAACATCAGTCTGCCTAGTTATAAAAACTATTGCCTGAAGTGGTGTCAGGAAGATAGGGAAACAGGTTGTTCTTGACTTGAGTCCCCCTCACAGAAAGAGCAACTAGCAGCTATCCAGAGAAAAGACACATTTGTGAAGATCTCAGAACCCATGGGTGAGGCTGAAGTATACCTTGGACCATAAAAACTGAAAAAAATCCACATTTGAAGGCTAAGAAAAGTGGTTTCGCTTTGACTGCATCACCCCTCCCCCAGGCCTGTGCAGCACCATGCTGAGGGCCTCACTCTGAGTCTGCAGTGGGAAAAGGAGAATCCAGGGTGGACACTCAGCGTGTCCACTATTCTGGGACACTTTTAGGAAAGCTCACTTAGGTACTGCCTCGCCTGAATTGCTGCAGGAATCAGCTAGAGAAGGGGAAGGGGCTCTCACAACAATAAATTTGTGGATCTTGGCCAACCAAGTTCCTCCTGGCTTTGGTGCCTGAGTGGAGAGCCCATCCTGTGGTGCTTTGCTGGTGGCTCCATCTGACCAGAGAACTCAGTCACCAGATCTGCTCGCTTTGGGTCCCCAGCTGGCAGTTTGTCCCAACCTTAGAGTGCAATCCAGAGCCCCGCGCATACAGGGAAGAAAGTCATTAGCCCTGCCCAACTGCCAAGTATGGCCTCCAAGCCCCACCAAACCATGAAGTAAGGCCAGAGATGCCAGGAAGCTGTGCAGCACATCTACAACTGATTTGCATCTAGATTACCATGTCACCTGTGAAGAGTGAAAGTTTGACTTCCTCCTGGTTGATTTGGATGCCTTTTATTCCTTTATGTTATCTGATTGCAGAGGCTAAGACTTCCAATACTGTGTTGCATAACAGTGGTGAGAGTGGACATCCCTGTCGTGGGAACTAATGATTTTTAACATATAGCATGGTGTTCTTCCTAGGCTTTTACATTAATGAGAGTAAGAATTATGTGTGTCTTATTTGTTTTGGGGCCTAGTACTTAATATTTATACAATTAATATTATGTGGAAGCATGGTAATGGACGTCCACAGGGAAGAGGGTAACTGCAAGATGATAAAGAAATTCATGAAAGAGATGTTTTGAGAATTATGAGTAGATTATGTTAATTAAAACTAGGAGTATGGACAAATTGCTCAAAATTTATACATGTATAAAGAGAGTGAAGGTAGAGAATGGAATAAATGGGAATTCTAACATTTCTGCACAAAAGAAGAAAGCACTGTCATTAAAAAGAGTGGGTTTCAGGGCACCTGGATGGCTGTCAGTTAAGCATCTAACTTTGGCTCAGGTCATGATCTCACAGTTTCATAAGTTTGAGCCTGGCATTGGGCTCTCTGCTGTTAGCACAGAGCCCGCTTAGGATCCTCTGTCTTCCTCCCTCTCTGCCCCTACCCAACTTGAGTGCACACATGTGCTCTCTCTCTCTCTTCCTCTCTCTCTCTCTCTCCCTCCCTCTCTCTCTCTCAGAAATAAACATTAACAAAATTATAAAAGAGAGAGAGAGAGAGAGAGAGAGAGAGAGGATTTCTACCATGCCAGAGACAAGTTTTATTTATTTGTACTTGCCCTGACTGATAATATCCAACTACTTGTTTTTGGAGAATTTTGTTAAGTGTCTCCTTCTGAAAACCCCAATGATTGAACATTTGGTTCTTCAAGTCAACATCAAAACAAAACAAAGCAACACAAAACAAAACAAAAGACAAAAACAAAAACAAACAAACAAAACTGCCCCTGGAATTTGTATTTCCATTAAATCTTAGTTTTATTCAGATCTGAACTCATCTCATCCTTTGGGTTCCTAGGCCTATGTACCTCATAAAAATCTATGCTCCTTCTCCAAGGAATATAACCATAGTCTTAGCCACTCAACCAGTATCACAAATAAGACCTCATTCCCTCTCTTAAGCTTTTTGACTCCAGGACAGAGTGGTCACATAAGTAACAAGCAAACCACTTAAAACGTTATCACCAAAGCCCTAGGGAGGGGAGAAGCTTTAAGGAGGGAGAAGTTTCTTCTATCACAAGTCTCAGAGCAATTCAGATAAGACCTGAAACGTATATAAAATTCTAGGGATAAAGGAAAGACAAAGTTCTCACACTCAAGAGACTTGCTGCCTTATAAGGGGCACCACTCTCTATAGAGAAACAGAGTTCTCTTGACATGCCTTAACATCACACTGTGATGATGTGTACCCAAAGTGTATTTATAGAATGAATAAGTGCTCATGACATACATTTTCCCACTGCTGTTTCTTTGAATTGGGTTTGACAGCTAGGAGGTCATTGATGACCCAAATAAGAAAAGTTCTCCGTAGTAATAGAAGCAGAAGTCCAACATCAGGAACTGAGGGCTGAACAAGAAGTGAGGAAGTAGAGAAAATGAGCAAAGGCAACTTACACTATTGTAGATAGATGATGTTTTTAAGAAATACATAATTGATTTTCTTTGTGTTTTAAATGTTTATTTTTGAAGGAGAGAGACAGAGTGTGAGTGGGGGAGGGGCAGAGAGAGTCAGAAACACAGAATCTGAAACAGGCTCCAGGCTCTGAGCTGTCAGCACAGAACCCCATGCCGGGCTGGAACTCACAAACCGCGAGATCATGACCTGAGCCGAAGTCGGACGCTCAACCGACCAAGCCACACAGGTGCCCCATAATTGATTTTCTTGATGGCACTTACTTGAAAATTAAAATCAGAATGCCCCTTGATTTATAATGAAGGAATAGGGGCGCCTGGGTGGCGCAGTCGGTTAAGTGTCCGACTTCAGCCAGGTCACGATCTCGCGGTCCGTGAGTTCGAGCCCCGCGTCAGGCTCTGGGCTGATGGCTCAGAGCCTGGAGCCTGCTTCCGATTCTGTGTCTCCCTCTCTCTCTGCCCCTGCCCCGTTCATGCTCTGTCTCTCTCTGTCCCAAAAATAAATAAAAAACGTTGAAAAAAAAATTTATAATGAAGGAAGATTCTCCATATTTTCTCCCTCAAAGGACATAAAAGACAAGTAGTTATTCTGCTAGTACTCAGTAGCCTGAAAATTACTTAAGGACAAAGACCAGATTTTGTTTATCATTAGATTTCCTGCAGTTCTTAGCTCAGAGTTTGGTACATACTAGGTGCTCAGTTAATATTTGTCGAATAAATTAATGCATAAAGAACACATAAATGATGTGCTGGCCAATTCTGCTTATCCTAGAGTATAACCAAGAGAAGAGGAGTAAAACAGTAATAGTAAAAGATGGAAATTGGATAAAATATATCACTTTGCCACATTTCATACATGACGGCACCAAAAATTGTTGGTAATAAGTAACTGAATGAATCAGCAAAGGGATGAAACATTAGACAGAAAATAATTCAATATATGTATAACATTCTGAATTATTGGGTTATTTTAATGGTCAAAGGTTGCTGATGTGCTTGTTTTGTCTATTTATGTGTGTTTATTAGCATATTACTTACAACTATTCACCAAGAATTTTGGGGTGAATTTAGCAAAACTGACTATAAGCCACATTTTTTTTAAGTTTATTTATTTTGAGATAAATTGAGAGAGAGAGAGAGAGAGAAGGGGAGGGGCAGAGAGAGAGAGGGAGAGAGAGAATCCCAAGCAGGCTCTTCACTGTCAGTGCAGAGCCTCATGCGGGGCTCAAACTTATGAACCATGAGATCATGACCCGAACTGAAATCAAGAGTCAGTAGCTTAACCAACCGAACCTCTCAGGTGCTCCCTATAAGTCATCTTTGAAGAGAAAACACATAAATGTACCCAGAAAGAGAAGAAACATGCTACTCTTCCTACCTCACATTCTCTTACCCAAAGAAAGTAATTGATTGACAAAGAGCACCACCTCTCTACTTCTTATTTTTATTATTCAGAAGAAAGTGGGGAACATGGTCCCATCCTCTTGGCAGATACAATCAATACCTGCTGTAATTGCTGTATAAAGAAGGGAACAGATTTCCATAATTCCTTAACTTAGGTGGAAAGCAGTGCATGCATTATGTACTTTGCCTTGTAGGTTGTTAAAGTGATTGATGCTGTAGGCTACATCATATTTTCCCTTTTTTGTTTGTAAGAGTGCATAGTTCTAGATCTTATGTTTGCCAGCCTACAGCATGGGGCATTCTCACTCACCTTAAGTTCTCTTCGCTAAACTCCTCCTCCTAAAAATAAAAGTGGCAGTACAGTAAAACCTTGGTTTGTGAGCATAATTCATTCCAGAAACATGCTTGTAATCCAAAGCACTTGTATATCAAACGAATTTCAAGAACTATTGGCTCAGTTGTGATCATGTGACATCTGGCATCACATAGTACTCATATTGCAAGACATTGCTCATTTATCAAGTTAAAATTTATTAGAAATGTTTGCTGGTCTTGCAGAATGCTCACAGAACAAGTTACTCACAAGGTCTTACTGTACTTGTCCCCATATCTATGTCACCATTTTGCCTTCTTTGCAAAAGAGAATGCACTGAAATAAGCATTAAAAAAGGATTTATTCCATTAAAAAAAATTACAAAACCTGTCATATGGACTACATCAAGTGATAGAAACTTCTTCACACTGTCCCTTATAATTCATTTACCAAAGCAGCCAACACTTTATCCTGGGACCAAAACACAAGCAACAGCTAGCCCCGTAAAGAATCAAAATCATTTGTAGAATAGAAAGGCATTTTTTCCCATACAAATATCTATTTTATGTTCTAAAATATCATTATAGTTTTAGGAAGATGTATTCACAAGACCAGGAAGTATATCCTCAAATGGAATTAATTGTTATTAATTGGTAACTGGCCCAACTTTGCTCAGCTGAAGCATAAGTCTACAGTCACTGGTGACACATATCAAAACCTATGGACTTCCTCTACTGATGATCACTCTGGAACTTGTGGCACCTTGGTGGAAAATTTAGGCATTTATTTTACAATAGGCTTCCATTCCCAGAAGATGCAGGACAGAATTACCTTTACCTGAAATGTTACCTAACTGGCAAAATACCCAGTTATGGCTATACCAATAGAGACAGAAATTCTAAGAAATAACTATTTTCAGAACAGGGTTAGTTATTCCATCAGTAACTTAACAAGGGTAGAATGGCTGATTATTGAGAGTCTTCCCAAAAAATGGCCAAAGAATTCCAAGTTGGGACATTGAGTCACTTTTTAAATTTATGAGTGCTGAGTAAAAAGTAGTAGAACAAAAATGAGTGTATAGAAGAATACTTTTACAGTAAGTATAAAGCAGAAAGGACACTTGTCTGTATCCAGAGTAGGTTCCATTTAACTCTTAGGAATGTCTAGGTCATTTTAAAAACAAAGCCTACTTGAAGAAAATTACAGCATGTAATTTTATTTTTCCTTTATTTGTATAAAAATCTGATTTATATTTCCCTTTTATTACTCAATATATAGTTTCATGAAAATAGGGTGTTATTTTCTTACAAATTATTATCTTTTCCCATTTTTAAACCTAATTTAAATTTTCTCTTCCAGTTGCTAAAGCTGGACATCATGTGGATTATGGCAAGGGAACGAGAAATAAGACAGAAGATGTATTAACAGGGAACTTTGATTTGGTGAGAGTAGAGAGTCATGAGACATGCCTGTCTTTCAAGGTGAGCAAAAGTTAAAGTACCTGACATGAGGCAGGATACACCTACTGTCCCATGTTATGAGAATATTTTTATAGGTAGCTTATTTTTATTTACATTATTTACATGATTATTTTTAAGGTATAATGTGTAGCATGCTCTAATAGGAATTCTAATACTTTTCATTATTTTAGGTCAACCTATTTTTTGGATTGAAAGTTGATGTCTCCAGACCTTTAAACCCCTGATGGCTAATGATCCATTTGTGTTTCTTTGATCCACATTGCTTTCAGCCTTTCTCCTCTCAAATAGCCTTGATGAGTTCCCATGTTTTGTCTTGGAGAATTTTCCTCCTTTTTCCTTCTATTTGCCCTCTTCAATCCAACTTCCTTTAAAAAAAGGTGCTGTCAGAAACAAAAGTTTTCCACCTCTGGGGCCTCACGAATTCAAGAAGTAATGACTGATTCTTACACTTGTTCCCTGCATTCTAATCCCAATTTAGGGCAACTCATTCTACAATTTTATGACTCACTGATAGTACCTCATGAATAACAATGAAAGAATAACCTATCACTGCAGATTCCCTGACAAAGTGGTAAGATGTAAATGCAAGTATAATTGCCATTTGGAAATGAAGGTTCTCTTTTTCATGCTCTCTTTTTTTTTGTTTTTGTAAACATAATCCATTGAAAATAAAAACTAGTCAAGATATATGCATCGTACTGCTGGCATTTTAAAAAGTTGGCTTCAATTTGATTAATGCAAATAGAATTTGACCCAAGAACACTCTTAGAGAGTCTCATTGATGTATAGAGAAAAGTAACAAGATTCCTACTTAAAAATTAGCAATATGCATTAGATGCAAGAAAATATCTAATAAAGGAGATGGGCATATATGCAGTTCGAGATTCAAGGATCAATTGCACTTTTAATTACTCAGCACATCAGGAACCTGATTTCAATTATCCAAGCCATGTAGGCAAGTCTTAATTCTTATGGTAAAAATGATCTGGGTAGTTGGAATAATTAAAAATCACAGATAATCCCAAACCCTTCTGGCAATGATTCATTAAAGTCTCCTCCCTTAGAGAAATGGTTTTATAAAAGCTACAAATCATTACAAAACTGTCTGGCTTATGTCTCCTCTCCTTTGATTATTTACTGCAATCTCTGGGGAAGGCCATCCAAACAGTGAAAAAGCCCAGTCAGGAAAGAAGAGGAAAGGGGCAGAGCCTCGAGGAGAAGCCATATATCCCCCAACAGACTCAATATAAAGCAAAAGACTGTCAGTGGTAAACCTATCCTGGAGAATAATTGAGAGTAGGATTAGTATCATTCTGTTTAAAACAACAGTGAGTAGTCAATGTATTGGATAGGGTGTATGCACAGCCAGGTGGCAATGTCCCGACTAGAACATAAATAACTTCTAGTTTGGTAACTATGTAGAGGGACTATGATTTAGATATTCTTTTTTTCCTTATTTTCTGCTCCCCTCTAATAGCTTCAGTAATACTAGCATATAAGATTCTTTGTTACACTCAATTAAAAAAAATCTTTTACTTTACCTTTTTTCTCATTGTTATTTTATTTAGTATAATTTATTGTCAAATTGCTTACATACAACACCCAGTGCTCATCCCAACAAGTGTCTCCTCAACGCCCAACACCCACTTTCCCCTCTCCCCCACCCCCATCAACCCTCAGTTTGTTCTCTGTCTTTAAGAGTCTCTTATGGTTTTCCTCCCTCCCTCTCTGTTTATAACTATTTTTCCCCTTCCCTTCCCCCATGGTCTTCTGTTAAGTTTCTTAAGATCCACATATGAGTGAAAACATCATGCCATTTGCAGCAACATGGATGGAACTGGAGGGTATTATGCTAAGTGAAATAAGTCAATCAGAGACAGACAGATCTCATTGTTATTTTTTACTGGCGTACCTGCTACCTTATCAGTACCAACATGGGCTGAGCCATAATCCATTACAGACCAGTTTTCTGACTTCAGATTCATTTCTAACTTCAGGTTCAGTAAGTTTCTTGATTAATCATTACTTTTATTTTTAAAACTTCATTTTACAAAATCTAGATAAATGTCTGCCAGTTCCTGCCTTCATGCTCTCCATTCAACAAGGATCTAGAATACTCTAAGCAGGCTTCATAATTCTCTTTCTCTTTTTCAGCCCTAGGTCAAAATCAATGTATGCACCTTGCAGTAATTTTCATCAGGATGTTACAAATACATTTCCCATAATGGTAGATGAAATCATACTTAGGAATGCCAAAGGAGCACAGTGACTCATAGACAATTGACCCAGGAAGGGTTTTCTTCTCTCAGAGGCATTATCTTTGACCAAGCATGCAGTTTGTAGGAGAGGTAGGTGTAGACAATACACATGGAGTAGTCAGGGAGGAAGGGGTTTAGACCTAACTATTGAGATAATCAGCTGAGCCAATCTGGATAATCAATATGGAACAAATACAACAATCTCATTGTTGATGCATTCTGAAATCTTGCAAAAAATATTTCCTCCATCCCTCCCTTCCTATCTTCCTTCCCTCCTTCCTTTCAAAAGTATTTCTTAAACTCAGTTCCAAATACTATAAGAAGTACTTATAAAATAAGGTAAGATAAACTCAGGCCTTCACCTGTAGCTTACACTTTAGTAGGCAAGTCACCCAATGATAAGAATCAAAACAAGAAAAAACAAGGTAAAATTGGTATATGCAGAAGTCATTTGTAACTAATTTAGTCTAGGGTCTGGGTGGTAGTCAAGGAAGACTTTCTAAGGAAGTGACTTTCACAATGAGACTGGAAGGATGAATAAGAGTTAACTAGACAAATGGCACTGTGGGGAAGGTGGAAAGCTAAGCAGTAGGAGTCTCTCAGGTAGAGAAAAATGGATATAGAGAGGAATCCTCTAAGAACATGACTCCTTTAAGGAACAGAAATGAGTTTGGTCAAACTGGAAATGAGGAGTGATGAGAATATAGATGTAGGCAGGAACCAGGTCTTTTTTTTTTTTAAGAGAAAGAGAGAGAGAGAGTGCCAGCAGGGGAGAGGGGCAGAGGGAGAGGAAGAGAAAGAATCCTAAGCAGACCCCATGCTCAGCGTGGAGCTCAATGTGGGGCTTGATGCAGGGATCAATGCAAGGCCTGATCTCACAACCCTAAGATCATGACCTGAGCTGAACCAAGAATTGGAAACTTAATCAACTGAGCCACCCAGGTGCCCCAATCTTGAATATTCTTATAAGGTATGTGTTGATAGTATAAATCCTCACACCATAAAATTCAGACATGAAATGTTTCTAACTTAATTTTATTTTATTTTGAGCACTATGATAAATATTGACTAGCTGTTTACCAAATATATTTCCCATTCCTCTTAGACATGTGGTTAGACAATGTTTTTCAGTTTCCCTTGCAATTAGCTGTGGCCATGTGTCTGAGGTCTGACCAATAGAATGAGAGAAGATTCTTCTAGGTTTTGCCAATAAAAACTTCCTGTGCAATGCTCCACTCACTCTCTTCCACTGTCAGAGAGCTGGATATCAATGCCCAAGGTGACCTTGAAAGCCATGTACAAAAAGCATCACTTCTCTCTCCCCCATACATACATACACACATACTACCATGTTGAGTAGATATTCTAAGGAACATGTTTCCATTGTACTAAGCCTTTGAGATTATGATGTTTGTATATCACACCAGTGATGCTTAAAATGTGGTTCTGAGAGGAACAGCAGTAGCATCACCTGAGAACATGTACGAAATGCAAATTTTTAGGCCCTACCCCAGATCTACCTGCTGAATCAGAAACTCTGGAGATGGGGCCAGCAATCTGTGGTTTATAAGAATTCCAGGTGATTCTGATAGGAGTTAAAGTTGCAGAACACTCTTTATCATTTTACATTACCTTAACCATTCCACCCTGCGACAGAGTCGAGTTCAGTTAATTCAGGGAAGTCAATTGATGCAGCGTTTCCTTTGTCAACTCAACTCACATCCGTTATAAAGGCATAAGATTGGGTCCATCTGACCCTTAGTTATTATCCTTTATTCACCTGTGGTCTCCTCTGTAATTTCTCTCTTGCTCTCTCTGTGTGTATTTATTTATTTTTGAACTGGTTCCTGTTTTTCCATGATGATTGCTACTTTGTCTTCCTTATGCTAGCCTCTTCAGTTTGGGCCTCCTGCTACTTTGCATCATCCTTTACATGTAAGAAGACTTCCATACCCTCTTTAAGAAAATACAAATTTCCACATAGCTCTCTCTACCCTTCTCATGCTATGCCATGAGATTGGGGAACTGTTTAAGGTATTCAACCCCCTCAGGCTCTCTATGGGATATTAGGGACAGGTGTTGTGTACTCTACACTTGATTCTCCTTCTCTATCCAGACTTATCTAGTGGAAGGGCAGGAATGGGACTCTGTTTTAGGGACAAATAACATAATTTAAGTGTATGGCTTCTTTTTTAACTATATCTGCAAATTTCCCTTCTCTGGCCTGTTATGGTGCTAAGAAAACTGGCTCTTAAATATGGTGACTGTGTCATGCATTTTGCTAAGTCTATTCTTTATGGTATAAAATATGTCTTTGTTTTTTTCTTCAAGTTTCTTCTTGTTTTTGTCTGACACATCCATAATTCTCTCAACTTCCTTATAAGAAAATTATTCTCATGAATTTTCAGATTTCACAGTTCGAAAAGCTTAAAGGGGCATCTGTGTGGTTCAGTTGGTTGAGCATCTGACTCTTGATTTCGGCTTAGGTCATGATCTCATGGTTCATGAGTTTGAGCCCCAAGTTGGGCTTTGTGCTGACAGCACGGAGCCTGCTTGGGATTCTCTCTCTCCCTCTCTCTCATTCTCTCTCTCTCTCTCTTGCTCCTCCCCCATGCTTGCTTTCTCTCTCAATCAATAAATATTTTTAAGAAGCTCCGATACACTTCTGAATGTGCCTTATTCCAATAATCTTTCCAATTTCTCCATGATATCTACTCAGTTTCCTACAAGTAAAATAAATTCTTTCCCTATATGTATATAGTATGTATTAATGGATATTTATCTTGGGACTTTTCTAATTTTTTTTTATTTTTGTTAAGAATATTTAACATACTACACTCAACAAATTTATTTAAATATTTATTTTGAAAGAGAAAGGGGGGTGGCGAGGGGCAGAGAGAGAGAGGGAGAGAAAGAATCTCAAGCAGGCTCTGCACTGTCAGCATGGAACCCAATGCAGGGCTCAAACCCACAGACCATGAGATCATGACCTGGGCCAAAACCAAGAGAACACTTAATGAACTGAGCCACCCAGGTGCCCCTCAACATACTTTTAAGTGTACAATACATTATTGGTGACTATAAGTACAACATTATACAGCAGAGTTCCAGAACTTATTCATTTGCTTAACTCCAACTTTATGCTTATTAATTAGTAACTTCTCATTTTCCCCTCCCTTTAGCACCTGACAACCATCATTCCACTCTTTGATTCTATGGATTGAACTATTGTCAATACCTCATATAATTGGGATCATATAGTATGTGTCTTTCTATGGTTGGTTTATTCCACCTAACATAATGTCTTCAAGGTCCCTCCATGTTGTCTCTTACTGTAAAATTTCCTTCCTTCTAAGGCTGAAAAACATTCCATAATGTGCATGTACTAGCTATTCTTTACTCTTGCATTCATTGATGGGCATTTAGGTTGTTTCTACCTCTTAGCTATTTTGAATAGTGCTGCAATGAACATGGGGGTACAGATATCTCTTCGAAATATTGATTTCGTTTCCTTGGATGTATATCCAGAGGTGGAATTTCAGGGTCATATGTACTTTTATTTTTAATTTTTAAAAGAACCTCCATACTGTTTCCATAATGGCTGTACCAATTACATTCCCATCAGCATGTGGAAGGGTTTCAATTTCTCTACATCCTCACCAACACTTAACTTTTGCCCTTAGCCATTCTGAACTATGTGAGTTGATATCTCACTATGGTATGGAATTGTATTTGTGTGATCATTAGTGATGTTGAGGACCTTTTCACAGACCTGATGAATGTCTTCTTCTGAGAAATGGCTCCTCCTTGGTCTCTTGGAGGATGGGGCTGGTTGTACGACCATGGTCAAGTTGGGCTGGAGCTGAGTCTAGAGGGGAATATGGATGCTTTGGGCCTGTAACTGGAATTACATGCAGCAAGCTTGCTACCAGGGTGTGGGCCTGCCCTCTCAAAGCAGTTCTCCTTAATCTTGGACTTTGTTGGGATTTCAAACCTCCCACCTAGATCCCAATGTTCCCATAAAGGCACGCTTGTTTATGGATGACTATCAGATTGTTGTTTGGGTTGTGGATGTGAGCTGGGGACCTTTTATTTCATCACCTTTGCTGTTTTCACCCTCCCCCAGTGGCATTTTTTTACAGAGATAGGAAAAATAATTCTGCATTCATATGGAAAACAAAAAAGACTACACATACCTAAATCAACCCTGTGTCTTAGTTTTAATAATGTCAACAAGATACCTAAAAGAAAAAAAGATGAAGAGAGCAATAAACTAGAAGAATACATCTGCAATATCTAGGTCCACAAAGGAGATATGTATACACACATATATCCTACTAATCAATATAAAAATACTTACATATTTATTTATATATGTATATCAGTATGTATCTTACTAGTCAATAGAAAAAATTAAACGTATCAGGGGTGCCTGGGTGAGGTGACTCAGTCAGCTAAGCATCTGACTTTGACTCAGGTCATGATCTCACAGCTTGTGAGTTTGAGCCCCACGTCGGGCTCTGTGCTGACAGCAAAGAGCCTGGAGCCTGCTTCAGATTCTGTGTCTCCCTCTCTCTCTCCCCCTCCCCTGCTCATGTTCTGTCTCTCTCTCTCTCCCTCAAAAAAAATTAAAAAAAAATTTTTTAATTAACAAAAAAATTAAACATATCAATAGAAAAATGGAGGGAAAAGCAGAAACAGCTACGAATAGAGAAAAAAAAAAAGACATATGGCTAATCAGTGTACTAAACCACATAAATGCTTTCAAGAAGAAAATCAAGCTGTAAAGATAAGCAGATCAAGACCACACAAGATACAATTTGATTCCATTTAATGGGTAAAGATAAAAAAGCTAAGCAATTCCAGAATAGATTAACAGGCTTCCTTAAACAGAGCTCATGCTTCAAACACCTTAGCATTATCTATTAGGATTGCATAGCTAATAAAGTTGCTACCCAAGTGCAACTCTTGCTCATGTGTTTAAGAGTCCGATTTTAGGGGTACCTGGGTGGCTCAGTTGCTTAAGTGTCCAACTGTGGCTCAGGTCACGATCTCATGGCATTGGATTCTAGTCTTGGGTTCGGAGCCTAGAGCCTGCTTAGGATTCTGTGTTACATTCTCTCTCTGCCCCTCCCTACTCATGCTCTGTCTCTCTGTCTGTGTCTCTGTCGCTCTCTGTCAAAAAATAAAGAAACATTAAAAAAAAAGTTTTTAAAAAAAGCCAGATTTCAAGGGAGTAATAGACATGAAATTTGGGAGAGGATAACCTTTGGGGAAAAGGAAGGATGATGAGACAGAATAGGATCATATAAATAGATGCAAGTTATTGGTAAGGTTTTTGTTCTTGGAAAGTATACTAGGTTATAAGGTGCTCTTTACATTATTAAAAATAAAACAAAATAAATGAGGTCCTTGTACGAAAAAATGATACTGTGTTTCATAAACCAAGTATCATGACTCATTCAATTATAAGCATATAAGGTCAATAAAACAAAAGAAAAATAATCTTCAGGCTTTTGCAAATCAAAAGCTCTGGTTTCTGAAACAGATAAGATTTATTTTTAATAATAATATTATTATTATTAATGTTGTTGTTATTATTTACCACTCTTACCAGCTTTACTCCCCTAAGGCATTAAATGGATTCCATGGAGTAAAGTAAAGTCATTACAGGGAGCAAAACAAATATTTGGTTAGTATATGAAAACAGTATGTCGTTATTAATGATAAGATGGTTAGATTTACACTGTCAAGGGCTTTTGATTTAGGCAGAATTACAGAGTTTTTGTGAACCATCTTAAATATTAATACATTAACATATTCTATGTTTTTCAGAAAGTCTGAAACAAATCAACTTTGATTAGCTACTTTCTAGTCATTTATCTTGAGACAAAGCAATTATTCCCATCCATTTGTGGGACACAAATATGCACCAACTACTTAACTGCCTAATGGACATCCAAAGAGTAAGGGAATTTTCATTCTTTCAAAGAAAGCTGATGCACTGTGAAAAGAATAATGAAAGAAAAACCTGATATAGCTAAACAACCTAAAAAACATACTGTAGAATAAAGGCTCTCTATAACACAGTACCTGGGTTAAAAAAAGTTTCCCATACTGAAGCATCATTAGGGGGTCCCATTGCAGTTCTTGTCCAACAACATGAAACACATCTTTAAAATATAAGTTAGTACTGGGATGCCTGGGTGGCTCAGTTGGTTAAGCAGCCAACTTCAGCTCAGGTCATGATCTCGTGGTCTGTGACTTAGAGCCCCACATAGGGTTCTGTGCTGACAGCTCAGAGCCTGGAGCCTGATTTGGATTCTGTGTTTCCCTAACTTTCTGCCCCTCCCTTGCTTGCTTGCACTCTCTCTCTCTCTCTCTCTCTCTCTCAAGAATAATAAACATTAGAAAAAAAATTTTTTAAATAAGTTAGTACTTATAAAAAAGAATATTTTCTCTTTACATGTTTTTGAAGCATGAAAGCAATTTAATATTAGTTCTTCAATGTGGAAAATATATGAATTATAGAAAAAGAAATAGAGGAAATAGAACTAAAGGGAAAATTCTGACATCATAGTCCATTATCAACCATTACATAATGAACATGGTTTTGAGATATACAAATAAACAATCATCCTTGGGGAGGAACCAAGATGGCAGAACAGCATGGAATTTTTTTTGTGTCACATCCATGAAATAAAGCCAGATAAATGCTAAACCATCCTGCACACCTAGAAATATGATTTGAGGATTAACACAACAATCTCCACAACCTGAAACACAGAACTCAGCAGGTACTCAGCATGGAGAGGTGAACTGAGGGAGACAGAAGCCGTGTAGGGCAGGGGGCTATTTTTGTGTCCAGAGAAAGGACAAAGACTGAGGGGGTGATGGTGGGGAGAGTTTGGGAAAGCACCCCCCCAAAAAAAAGCAGCTGGAAAGAAAGTGGAAAAGTGGAAACAGCCACAGGTACTGAACTAAAAAGGGAGAAAGGAGAAAGGAGAGGGTTTAAATTACATTAAGACTCTATAAACAGGGGGAGCACAGAGTCTGAAACTCCACAGCTCGATACCTGGCAGTACTCTGATGAGAAGGGTGAATCCCCAGGAACAAAGTGAAGTCCATGGGTCTTTGGGCCACATGGAGAGAGGCAGTTCCCCTGCTGGGAGGACATCTGGTAGAGACTGTGTGGCTCCCCCACAGGCAAAGGCCCCAGTGGACCCGGGAGAACAACCACATTCACTGGTGCTGGAACAAGGTCATTGAGGTGAAGCCTGGTACCAGAGGCATGTTGCGATTTGCTATAATCCCTGAAACGGTGCTGCTACACAATTGTGTGAACATTTTCTGGGGCAGACTGACACCCAGCCACAGTCTCTGGGCATCGGCAGCAGCACAGTACCACAAACATTCCTGGATGCGGCCAGCACCTGGCCATTGCTTGGTGAGACACTCCCACAGGGGCAGAAGGAGTCAAAGCCACAGTCCCTCAGAAGTAAGGCGTTGGGAAACACAGCCTCATCCTAGATAAAATTCAGCAGGACGGTGCTGCCTGGGGCTTGATCACAGACAGTGTAAAAGCAGGGAGTGGACAGAAGGCAAAGACAAAGGATGGGTGCATGATTACTGATCAGGGAGAACAGAGTTCTCATACTAGAGACTGGGTAGCTGGGTGACACCATTTTCACCGCTCCCTTGAGTACGCATACACACCTACAAGCACCACAACAATCTACCCCAGTAAGCTAGGCAGCGCCATCTAATGGAGAAGGGAGCCATTACATAAAGTCCCACCCAACTTGGCCAACTTTGATATTCAGGAACACAAGTCTCTCTGCCTGCTTAGTTTACGGACTCTAAAGTGCTTCATATTTTGACTTTAGGGGAAAACGAAGTAATTTGAATCGTATTTCAGACTGTTCACTGGTCCATATATACAATTTTCTTTTTTTTCCGTTTCTCTCTTTTTCATTTCTTTTCTTTTTCTTGAATACAGAAAGAGAAAAACATATTTTTATTTCCAATTTTTATTACAAATATTTTATTCAATTTTTTCTACTATATGTTTTACTTTTTGTAAAATTTTCAAATTCTATTTTAGTTTCATCATTTAATTTTATTCTACTTCAGTGTATTCATTGTTTCAATTTTCAAATGATTTCCTTTTTTTTTTTTCTTTCTTTCCCTTTTGCTCTAATCTTTCAAGCCCATTTCAACACTCAGGCAAAACACACCTAGGTTATGGAATCATTTATTTGATTTTTTGTGTGTGTTTGTTGTTTTTAATTTTTTATTTAATTTTTTTATTTTAATTGGTTTTTTTTTACCTCATTAATTCCCTTTATCCCTTCAAAATGACAAAACAAAGGAATTTACCCCAAAAGAAAGAGCAGGCAAAAATGACAGCCAGGGATTTAACCAACACAGATACAATCAAGATTTCTGAACCAGAATTTACAATCTGGATAATAAGAATACTAGCTGGAGTCAAAAACGGATTAGAATCCCTTTCTGTGGAGATAAAAGAAGTAACATCCAGTCAGAATGGAATAAAAAAATTCTATAACTAAGCTGCAATCTTAAATGGAAGCCATGGTGGCAAGGATGGATGAGGAAAAGCAGAGGTTCAGCAATATAGAGGACAAACTTATGGAGAATAATGAAGCAGGAAAAAAAAGAGGCAGACTAAGGCAAATGATCATGATTTAAGAATTAGAGAAATCAGTGACTCATTAAAAAGGAACAACATAAGAATCATAGGGGCCCCAGAAGATGAAGAGAGAGAAAAAGGGGTAGAGGGTTATGTGAGCAAATCATTGTGGAAAACTTTCCTAACCTGGGGAAAGACACAGACATCAAAATCCAGGAAGCACAAAGGACTCCCATTAGATTCAACAAAAACTTACAATCAACAAGGTATTTCATAGTCAAATGCACAAAATACCCAGGCAAGGAGAGAATCATGAGAGCAGCAAGGGGAAAAAAAGTCCTTAACCTACAAGGGAAGACACATCAGGTTTGCAGCACACCTATCCACAGAAACTTGGCAGGCCAGAAAGGAGTGGCAGGATATATTCAATGTGCTGAATCAGAAAAATATGGATCCAACAATTCTTTATCCAGCAAGGCTGTCATTCAAAATAGAAGGAGAGATAAAAAGTTTCCCAGACACACAAAAATTAAAGAAGTCTGTGACCACTAAACCAGCCCTGCAAGAAATTTTAAGAGGAACTTTCTGAGGGGAGAAAAGAAAGACGAAATCATACATACATACATACATACCAAAAGCAACAAAGACTAGAAGGGACCAGAGAACACCACCAGAAACTCCAACTCTGCAAGCATCATAATGGCAATAAATTCATATCTTTTAGTACTCACTCTAAATGTCAATGGACTAAATTCTCCAATTAAAGGACATAGGGTAACAGAATGGATAAGAAAACAAGATCCATCTATGTGCTGTTTACAAGAGACCCACTTTAGATTTAAAGACACCTTCATATGGAAAGTGAGATGATGGAGAACCATCTATCATGCTAATGGTCAACAAAAGAAAGCAAGAGTAGCCATACTTATATCAGACAATCTAGAGTTTAAAATAAAGACTGTAACAAGAGATAAAGAAGGGTATTATATCATAATTAAGGGGTCTATACACCAAGAAGACCTAATAATTGTAAAAATTTATGTGCCAAATGTATGAGCACCCAAATATATAAATCAATTAATCACAAACATAAAGAAACTCATTGATAGCAATAGCATAATAGTAGGAGACTTCAACACCCTGCTCACAGCAATGGACAGATCATTAACCAAAAATCAACAAGGAAACAATGGCTCTGAATGACACACTGGACCAGATGGACTTAACAGATATATTCAGACCATTTCACCCTAACACAGTGAAATATACATTCTTCTCCAGTGGACATGGAATGATCTCCAGAATACACCACACACTGGAACACAAATCAGCCTGCAACAAGTACAAAAAAAACAAGATCATACCATGCATATTTTCAGACCACAATGCTATGAAACTCGAAATCAACCACAGGAAAAATTTGGAAAGGTAAAAAATACATGGAGACTAAAGAACATCCTATTAAAGGATGAATGGGCTAACTAAGAAGTTAAAGAGGAAATTAAAAAGTTCATGGAAGCCAATGAAAATGATAACACCACAACACAAAACCTCTGGGACACAGAAAAGGTGGTCATAAGAGGAAAGTATATAGCAATCCAGGCCTTCCTAAAGAAGGAAGAAAGGTCTCAGATACACAATCTAAATTTATACCTTAAACGGGGCGCCTGGGTGGCGCAGTCAGTTAAGCATCCGACTTCAGCCAGGTCACGATCTCGCGGTCCGTGAGTTCGAGCCCCGCGTCAGGCTCTGGGCTGACGGCTCAGAGCCTGGAGCCTGTTTCCGATTCTGTGTCTCCCTCTCTCTCTGCCCCTCCCCCGTTCATGCTCTGTCTCTCTCTGTCTCAAAAATAAATAAAAACGTTAAAAAAAAAATTAAAAAAAAAATAAATAAAATAAATTTATACCTTAAAGAGCTGGAAAAGGAACAGCAAATAAAACCCCAAACCAGCAAAAAACAAGAAATAATAAAGATTAGAGCAGAAATTAATGCTATCAAAACCAACAAAAAAAAACACAACAAAAAAATCAGCAGAACAGATCAATGAAACAAGAAGCTTGTTCTTTGAAGGAATTAGCAAAATTGATAAACCACTAGCCAGTTTGATCAAAAAAAAGGAAAGGACACAAGTGAAATCAAGAATGAAAGAGGAGAGATCACAACCAACACAACAGAAATAAAAACAATAATAAGAGAATATTATGAGCAATTATATGCCAATAAAATGGGCAATCTGGAAGAAATGGACAAATTCCTAGACACATATACACTACCAAAACTGAAACAGGAAGAAACAGAAAATTTGAACAAACTCATAACCAGTAAGGAAATCGAATTAGTAATCAAAAATCTGCCAAAAAACAAGACTCCAGGGCCAGATGGCTTTCTAGGGGAATTCTACCAAACATTTAACGAAGAGTTAACATTCTCTTGAAACTGTTACAAAAAATGTAAATGGAAGGAAAACATCCAAACTCTTTCTATGAAGCCAGCATTACCTTGATTCCAAAACCAGACAGAGACCCCACTAAAAAGGAGAACTATAGACCAATTTCCCTGATGAACATGGATGCAAATATACTCAACAAGATATTAGTCAACCGGATCCAGCAATACGTTAAAAAAATTATTCACCACAACCAAGTGGGATTTAAACCTGGGATGCAGGGCTGGTTCAATAACCACAAACCAATCAATGTGATGTGATTGATCACATCAATAAAAGAAAGGACAAAAACCATATGATCCTCTCAATAGATGCAGAGAAAGCATTTGACAAAATATAACATCCTTTCTTGATAAAAACCCTCAAGAACGCAGGGATAGAAGGATAATCATAAAAGCCATATAGGAGCAACCCAATGCTAATATCATCCTCAATGGGGAAAAACTGAGAGCGTTCCCCCTAAGGTCAGGAACAAGACAGGGATGTCCACTCTCGCCACTGTAATTCAACGTAGTATTGGATGTCAGCCTCTGTAATCAGACAACACAAAGAAATAAAAGGCATCCAAATCAGTCAGGAGGAGGTCAAAGTTTCACTCCTCGCAGAGGACATGATACTCTATATGGAAAACCCAAAAGATTCCACCAAAAAACTGCTAGAACTGATCCATGAATTCAGCAACGTGGCAGGATATAAAATCAATGCACAGAAATCAGTTGCATTCCTATATACCAACAATGAAGCAACAGAAAGAGAAATAAAGGTTTGATCCCATTTACAATTACACCAAAAACCATAAAATACCTAGGAATAAATCTAACCAAAGAGGTGAAAAATCTATACACTGAAAACTATAGAAAGCTTATGAAAGAAATTGAGGAAGACAAAAAAAAAAAAAAAAAAAAAAAGGAAAAAGATTCCAGGCTCCTGGATAGGAAAAACAAATATTGTTAAAATGTCGATACTACCCAAAGCAATCTACATATTCAATGTAATCACTTCCAAAATAACACCAGCATTCTTCACAGAGATAGAACAAATAATCCTAAAATTTGTATGGAACCAGAAAAGACCCCAAATAGCCAAAGCAATCTTGAAAAAGAAAATCAAAGCAGGAGGCATCACAATCCTGGACTTCAGGCTGTATTACAAAGCTGTAATCATCAAGCCAGTATGGTACTGGCACAAAAACAGACACTCAGATCAATGGAATAGAATAGAGAACCCAGAAATGGACCCACAAACGTATGGCCAACTAATCTTTGCAAAGCAGGAAAGAATATTCAGAGGAATAAAGACAGTCTCTTCAGTAAGTGGTGCTGGGAAAACTGGACAGCGACATGCAGAAAAATTAACCTGTATCACTTTCTTACACCATACATAAAAAGAACTCGAAATGGATGAGAGACCTAAATGTAAGACAGGAAGCCATCATAATCCTTGAGGATAAAGCAGTCAAAAACCTCTTTGACTTTGGCCACAGCAACTTCTTACTCAACACATATCCAGAGGCAAGGGAAACCAAAGCAAAAATGAACTACGGGGACCTCATCAAAATGAAAGGCTTCTGCACTGAAGGAAACAATCAGCAAAACTAAAAGGCAACAGACAGAATGGGAGAAGATATTTACAAATGACGTATCAGATACAGGGTTAGTATCCAAAATCTATAAAGAACTTATCAAACTCAACACCCAAAAAACAATGAATCCAGTGAAGAAATGGGCAAAAGACATGAACAGACACTTCTCCAAAGAAGACACCTAGATGGCCAACCGACACATGAAAAAATGCTCAACATCACTCATCATCAGGGAAATACAAATCAAAACCACAATGAGATACCACCTTACACCCATCAGAATGGCTAACATTAACAACTCAGGCAACAACAGATGTTGGCGAGGATGCAGAGAAAGAGGATCTCTTTTGCATTGTTGGTGGGAATGCAAGCTGGTGCAGCCACTCTGGAAAACAGTATGGAGGTTCCTCAAAAAATTAAAAATAGAACTACCCTACAACCCAGCAACTGCACTATTAGGTATGTATCCAAGGGATACAGGTATGCTGTTTTGAAGAAGCACATGCACCCCATGTTTATAGCAGTGCTATCAACAATAGACAAAGTATGGAAAGAGACTAAATACCCATCGATGGCTGAATAGATAAAGATGTGTATATATATATATACATACACATACAATGGAGTATTACTCGGCAATCAAAAAGAATGAAACTTTGCCATTTGCAACTATATGCATGGAACTAGAGGGTATTATGCTAAGTGAAATTAGAGAAAGACAAATATGACTTCAGTCATATGAGGACTTTAAGCCACAGAACAGATAAACACAAGTGAAAGGAAGCAAAAATAATATAAAAACAAGGAGAGGGACAAAACATAAGAGACTCTTAAATATGGAGAACAGATGGGGGGTGGGTTGTGGGAGGGGGGATGGGCTAAATGGGAATGGGGCATTAAGGAATCTACCCCTGAAATCATTGTTGCACTATATGCTAACTAACTTGGATGTAAATTTAAAAAATAAATTTAAAAAAATCATCTTCAGTGATAAAGTCCTGATGATATTGATTTAAATTATAAAAGCTGATTATAGGTAACCTACCCTAATTAAAGTTAATAGACAAAAAGAAGCAATATAAATTCCTAAGTAAGTTAGGATTATTTTTAGATTTTATTTATTCATTTTAATGTTTACTTATTTATTTTGAAAGAGAGAGAGAGAGAGATTGAGAGAGAGAGAGCACAACAGGGGAGTGGCAGAGAAATGGAGAGACAGAGAGAATCCCAAGCAGGCTCCTCACTGTCAGCACAGAACCCTATGAGGGGTCTAACTCATGAACTGTGAGATACGACCTGAACTGAAATCAAGAGTCAGATGTGGGCACCTGGGTAGCCCAGTTGGTTGAGTATCTGACTCCAGCTCATGTCATGATCTTGTGATCTGTGAGTTTGAGCCCCAGGTCAGGCGCTATGCTGACAGCTCAGAGCCTGGAGCCTGTTTCAGATTCTGTGTCTTCCTCTCTCTCTTCCCCTCCCCCACTCACACTCTGTCTCTCTCTCTCTCTCAAAAATGAATAAACGTTAAAAGAAAAAAAAGAGTCAGATGTGTAACTGACTGAGCCACCTGTGTACCCCAAGATTTTATTTTTAAGTAATCTCTACCCCCAGTGTGGGGCTCAAACTCACAACTCTGAGATCAAGAGTTGTGTGTTCCACTTACTGAGCAAGCCAGGTGCCCCCTAAATAAGTTTTTAAAAGCAAATGGTTATTTGAGTAATAAAAACATATTATACTTAATATGCTTTAAATAAAGGCCCAGTTTGTGCTTTGTGGGATTTGACTTTTTTTTTAAATACCTGTATTTATAATTTTATAAATAAGTTCTTTATATGAAAAGAAATTGCCTGTAGTTATGAGTAGCTTGCTTAAAAAATTAAGCATCCAATTGTTTGTGTCATTATTTATAATATTAAATAAAATGAAAAACATACTCAACAACAGAGAATTATTTAACTTATGTTACACCGTTAAAACAATGCAATTAAAATAATGACTTGCCTTAGCAGTACTTGTTTAAATCATTTTAAAGACATTAAAATTCATGTGTATAACAATTTATCTATATGAGAAAAAGCTTTTGACATGATATTAAGTTTAAAAACATATAAAACAATAAACAATTGATGACAATCAGGTACAGCTATGATTAGTGAAACAAAGATTGGAAGGCAAGTGCATCATGTTTCATTATTGCCGTGTTTTCATGTTGAAATAGCAGGTGGTACTACCAACATTTTTAATAAAAATTACAATGATTACCATAATAAACATCCTCATGGGAAAATTTTTGTTCCTATCATTTGTAATTGCCTTACAACAAATCCCATAAATAGACATATTAGATCAAAGAATGTTTCCAAAACTTCTTATCTAGTGCCAATTGCTACTCAGAAATTTTTATACAAATGTACAGTCCATCAGGCAGTAAATAGGATGCCCCCTTGTAACTTTCATTTTTATTTTATTTATTTATTTATTTCTGATTTATTTTTATTTATTTATTTTTTTATTTTTAATGTTTACTTTTGGGAGAGAGAGAGAGGCAGAGGCAGAGAGAGAGAAAGAATCCCAAGCAAGCTCCGCACTGTCAGCTCAGAGCCTGACATGGGACTTGATCCTATGAACTGTGGGATCATGGCCTGAGCTGAAATCAAGTGTCGGATGATTAACTGACTGAGCCACCCAGGTGACCCCCATTGTAATTTTTAAAAAGAAAAGAAAAATGAAGTAAACCATCAACATTTGAGCCTTTTTTTCCCAAATGTGGTTCTAAGATCCATTGTGTTTTATGATTACTATAGAAAATATGCAAAGAAGTTGAGAAGACATCATTGTCATGTACTGCTGCTTTTCAGCATAGTAACAAGTGTGTTTGGAAATTGCCTGTTTTCTCTGATTAGGAAGCTTTGTAGAGATCCGCAGGACATATATTTCCAGTAGTTTCTGTAGTCAAGGTGAAGGAAGCCATGACTGCTCTGAGACCATTCTGTAATTATCGCCCCTTGAAGACCACTTCCAATCTCTGTAAGCTAGGTAAAGTAATTTATGTCTGAATATTTCTCATTTTTAAGAACAGTTCTTACTTTCACTGAGTTCTGTTTATCTGGTTTTCCCATGCTAATGTTTAAATACTTTATAGAATTTTGGCCAAGTCCTTATTTATATCTTTTAATAAAACTGTAGGATTTTTAAAAATGTAATCGCAATATAATCACTTTGCATTTAGTCCTTCAGTAAATCCTAGGAAAATGACAGAATACCTGTTCAAAATGAGATGTACAGCTTTAACTTTTTTGTTTGTTTGTTTCACCACAAATTGCCACACTTATCTTTGCTTTGGACACTGCTGCCTGAAATTTTCTGTAACTGAAACACAACGATAAAATGTAGAGTTTAAGGAGACATAATAACGTCTGGAACCAGGATACTTATATTTGACTTTTTCTCTTTATGAAGTTCCAGTTCCTTCATCTAACATGAGGATAATAATAGTAAGTGCCTCTAGGGATTTTTATGACTTTCAACAAGATAATGTAAAACATACATTTCTACATATCACTAAGTGGGTGCCAGGTCTTGCTTCATTTATCATCATTATGATCACCACCATAACCAAACCTGTGGTGGATAAGCTTCTTAATCAGTAGGTCTCAGATACTGAAAAGTGGGTTTTGTTTTTGTATTTGTTTTGTTTGTTTGTTTTTTGAGAGAGAGAGTGCAAGTGAGCAACGGACAGAGAGAGAATCCCATGAGGGGCAGATAAAGAGAGAGAGAGAGAGAGGGAAGGAGAGAGAGAGAAGTGAGGCTCACTCAATGCAGGGCTTAAGCTCACCTGATGTGGAACTTCAACTCATGAACCATGAAATCATGACCTGAGTCTAAGTCAGATGCTTAATGAATGAGCTGCCCAGGTGCCCTGGAGAGGGGTTTCAAATGAAGATTCTTGGACCTCATGTCCAAAGATTCTGATTCAGCTTGTGGAGCTGGGCCCAGATAATTCTGATGTAAAAAGGTTCCACTGACTACATTTTGAACTTCTGACTTACAGCTGGTCTAAGAATGAAAATGACATGAGACAGATTAACAGGAGGAAACAAAGTTTAATTTTGTAAATATGATGAATTCACACAGACATGAGGTTCCAAAGACAGGCAAAATGAAGGACATATGCCATCCTCATCCAAGAAGGGGATGGGGTATGGGACTTCAAAGAAAAGGAAAGCAATTCATGGGAAGATGAAAAAAGAGTAAATGTTTGACAAACAAATATTCACTGACCCATACGGAAACAAGGGGACGAAGAAAGGAATTTTAACAAACAGACTTTGCTAAATTCCTCCCTGTCTACCTAATTCATATTTTACTGTAGTTATCTATGGTGATAGCTCCCTTCCTGGAACAGGTCCTTTATCTAAATTCTTTCAGGCAGTTAGGGGAAGGTCACAATTTCTTCCTGGGTCATTTGGACCCTGATTGTTTTCTGTGTGAAATATAATCTGCATGCCAAAGTGGCACACTGTGGAGCAACTTGCCCTTGGTCCCTACAAGGGTTAAGGTAAGGAGCTTAGCTCTCCTTTTTTTTTTTTTTTTTTTTTAAGTTCAATCACATGGAAGTAGAAAAAAACAGAAAAACTGTTTCAACAAGGCAACCTGTTTCCAAACTGATTATCTCATGTTAAATGTGAATAACTATTGATGATCTACCAAATAGTACACATGTTGGGAATAGAGAGCCCTCTTGCTTTCCTCCTGTTGCTTTCCTTCTGGGGAATTTTATTGCTCTGTGGGTGGTGGATCAGAACAAAGGAGTGGACCCATAGCAGGATACCATCAGGAAGCACCCAAACAGTGGTAAAGATTGGAATACAGATGCTGCGTGGCCTAGGTACATTCTTAAATCCCCTGTGGCTTAATCACTTAAATCCACTGTGCCCACTTTCTCATCTGTAAAATAGGGAACTAATACTATCTACCTTATAGCATTGTTGTAACAATTAAATGATGGGATTTTGAAATAGGATGACTAAAGTTGAAGTGCATTTTAATTAATCATCTTTGTTCAGCTGTCTTCCTCCCTAAAGGTTGGCAGTCATTGATCAAATAATGTATCCTATCTCTTCCTCTCCCCAGCCAAAGATGGTGCCTATGATACGGAATACAAATTATAAAAGGAAACATGGAACACTGGTCAAGCAAAATGTATTGCTCTGCCTGCAATTTCCCCTTCTCTACTCCAGATATTAAAAACTAATTCTCTCAGTTATTCATTGCTGGCAGAGATGATTAATTTAATCTTTATAGATAAAGTAAAATGTTTGGACGAAAGGAGCAAATACTCTGCTGAGGCTAATTGTAAGGCACATTCGGGTGAATAATTCATTGTGTGCAGTATAATGATATCATAGATGGTTAGCCAAGAACAAACATCAATTCTATAAAGAGAATTAAACTAAAACCAAGTCCATTTGGCAGCAGAAAATGAATATAGTCCTTACAGCCAATATGGATCTCGTTTTGGTAGATCCTACCAGGGCCCAGAAGGATTCAACTATTAGCAATTTATGATAGTCTTCTTTCATGATTGCCTTTATTTCTCAGTGCTGACTTTTCATATTCAGCAAAATATTTTGAGTATCACCTGGTGTTTAGAATTGTGCTAGTGTAAGAGGGACATTGGAAAAATCCCATACTGCTGCTATGCGTGGTGGCTGTGTATGTGACTTAATCTCGATGAGCTTTCAGTTTCTCACCAGAAAAATGGAGAAAACAAACATGGGATTGTTATGAGGATAATATGAGATTTATTTAAAACATCGCTTAATATAGTGCTGAGACTGTAGCAAGTACTTGGTCAGGGAGAAAGATGGAGACATGTAATATGTGTACATGGGTATATCTATAAAAATATACATGCATATTATAAATAACATTTCTGTCTATCCTACCATCCAGCTATCTTCCCTTTTACCACCCAGCCTTATTCATTTTTCAAGGCATTTTCCTTTCTTCCACACATTTTATAATCCTCATCAACAAATACAAGAAGAAAACAGATGGAAAGATTCTTTTCCTCATTAGTAGTTAAAAATGCAAATTATAGCACCCTGGAAATGAGGATTTAAAAAAAAAAGATAACATGAGCTGATGTGGCTAAGATAAACTAGTTCCTTACTAACAATACTTTACAATCTTTTTGTAAAGCAATATTTCAAAAGTAAGAGCCATAAATGTGCTCTTAGTCAGCATCCCTTCTCAAAAAGTGTATCCAAATGTGCCAGAAGCAAAAATTTAGTGACACAATTAATATCTTCATGGGTAAACCTAAGATGGAAAAGTTTTAAAAAACAAACACCACAAATGGAAGACTATGTAATTTATGGCACAACCAAACAATGGAATGTAACAGAACAATTAAAAATGGTAATAACATATAAAACATGTAAAAACATGAAAAATATTTATGACAATGTAAATAAAAATGCTTAATAAGTTCTATATCAAGATTATGACTAGACTACGCATATGTGAAAGTTATAGCGAAAAAAATATATGAGCTTTTAATGAGGTAAAATTAGCAATTTTTGTGATGACAATTTTTCAGAATTTTTAAAAATCTTGGCATTTTTCTTTATTGAAAAGTGAAGATCAAAGTCTTACCTACTGTGTGACAGCTTCTCACTGAACTGAAATTATATGTACTTTCCCCCCCTTTTAAAAATAATACAATGCATTTAGTTGTACTTCTTATTCTGGACTTTCCATATATTATTTTTTATTACTTCCACTGACTTCCTGCTTGTTTATTTCTTCCCAGAAAGCCTTTAAACCCTTTAAGGGCAGAGGTTGGGTAATTTCCATTTTCAAATAGCTCACAATATCTTGCTCTGACCCGAAATTCAGTAAAGATAAGATAAACTGAAGAGAATTGGCAACAAATATGAATGAATCACAAAAGTATTACCAATAAATTTAGATAAAACTGATTTATCAATTTGGGAGCTGGTTAACCAAACCAAAATGCTTATTAGGCACCTTCATGCAGGATAAGGATAAGGAAAGGCACTTGGGGCTTTGTTCTCTTGATCCCTTCAAGGTTCACCTTAAGTCTGGTGTCACTAATGTACTGCCTCCTGCTGCTGTTCTTTCCATCCTGGATTCTTACAGATGTGTTTATTTCCTTGATTTTCCCCAAACACCGTTCAGATAAGCCATTTGCATCTATGTCAGACTCACTAAAGATTTGGCAAAATAGATACGCGCACTCACACAATGGGAACTTTTGAAAACGGAAGGTTAGATACTCTTTGTATCAATCACATTCTAGTCAGGAAAGCAGAAAGCACACTAAACATTTAAACAGAGAGGACTTAACAGGAAATTATCTGAACAGGCATCTGAGGTGAGCAACTGGGTATACAAATGAACAATGGCCTGGTATGTATTACAAAAGAACTCTGACCCTTGACCTCTGTAGAAGTCAGCCCAGCACGGTCAGGACTTGACCAATGAACACTAGTTTCCCTATTTTCTTTATCCACTATCCACCCTTCCCCCAACTTTGGGGAGTATGTCCCAAACCAAATATGCTCTCCAAATCAATCCCATGATACCCTGCTTCTAACTAGCCTGCCTCCAAGATTCCTCATTCCAACAAGCCCCAGTCAGAGCACACCTGAAACCTTCCCCTTCTTTCACCATAAAGATTCTCCACTCTCAGTCTGCCTTGGAGTTGCTGCCAAGTGCAAGTGATGGTGGTTGACTCCTTTGCTATCGAAAGCGTTGGATAAATAGCCTGTTTGTTCTCATTTTGGCGTTGTTTTTTGCCACAGTTTGGAATTTAAAAATGAAGTTACACTGAGGTAATACAAAGTTAATAAGCACTGCAAGTCACCACCACCCTTAGTGTTGGAGGAGAAAAAAGGAGATATTAGAGCCTAGAAGCTCAGACCCCACACAGTTGAGGAAGGGGTTACCATCTGGCTGATGATAGCAAATCAGGATCTTGGAGAGGGATCTTGGCTTCTGGCTGGGGCTGAGCCCTCTGAGACAAGGATGCTGCCCCTCTTAGTCTGGTACATCTAAGAGGGTACAATGAGGCTGGTCCTGGAAATGCCAGAAGATAGACACTGAAGCTGACTGATGCTATTTGAATGAAGTTCTTTGTCAGGTGGATGGTTATAGAAATAGCAAATGGCTCCAGTGACAAGAATAGCAAACAAAGGGGAAGGAGCAAGTTCCCAGCAAGTCCCCAGACTCATTGTGGCAAAAACTAACAAAGGCAGCTGACAAAAGAAAATGCTTAGATATATAGCATCTAAGCAACACCATAGCAAAGTAGGGTATAGAAAGGCAACAGAGGAGAAAGACAACCTCTTAATAATTAACACCCTCTGTCCTTAAAAGAAGTTTAGCCACCCACACTGCCCAAAGCCATTATTAGTTAGCTTTTTCTTCCTTTGTTTTCTTCTCATTCCTTCTTGAATCATCTTTATTTTCTCCAAACTCCCAAGAAACATGACTCTTTCTTTTTTACATTGCATTCTTCTAAGCTATGCCCTGGGAGACGCACTGTCTGTACCCTAAATCTGCCAAATGGAGGCATTTTGCTTTACAAAAACCTGTTGCTCTAGAGGAAAAAAAAAAAAAATTATACTACTCCCTTGGGAGACAGAAGCAGCTGCCGCCAATTGGAACTTCTAAAAGCCTTTTTGTCCTTGTTTACTTTGTTATGCATGTTTCCATGATATCTGTGCATATGTGCTGGCAGATGCTAGGGTGACTGCAAACGTGAGGTTTCTAGGAAGTGGCATCTCACTGTGGGAAAATGCATGTTAACAAAGGTAAGGGCAAGAAGATTCAGTGGTAGGGGAGGGTAAAGAAATGCAGATATGGGGAATGAGGTCAAAGTTGGGAAACTCTCAGAGTCCATACCTGCAGAAGAATGTTTTCTTCTGTTAACTTTTCAAAGTAATATAATTTGAAAAGATAATCCATGTTCATTGTAAACAACAAAACAGCATTGTTGGTATGTAAAGATGTGAAAATCCTCCCTCATCCTCCATTATTTCCACTTCCCAGGTATATCCACATTTTATTGCTTGGTATGTATTCTTTTTTTCAATAGGTAGTCCCCTCACACTGTCTTGGGTTTAGCCACATGACTTGCTTTAGCCAATGAGATGATAGCAAATCTTATACAAGTAGGAGCTTGAAAAACGCTACTGCATTAAGGTTTGCCCTCTCCTGCTGTTGGCAACCTTTCTACCTCATGTGAACAAGCCTAGGCTGGCTTCCTGAAGGGTGAGAGACCACATGGAGGAAGGCCTCAGTCACCCTAACCATCCCTGACTTTCCAGCAGAGGCCTGGGCATGTGAGTGAGGCCATTCTCGACCATCCATCCATCCTCAGCTAAGTGAGAACAACTTCCAAACCCATTCATTGACTCATGAGAATAGATGTTTTAAGTAACTGAGTTTTGAAATGGTTTGTTGCACATTGTAAGTTAGTTCATAAAGATGAAAAGATATAAACAGGTTTTTATTTCTGTGTATAAATATTACAGGTTTAAAAATATTTTTTATTTATAGCCATGTGAGTAACATATGGTTACATTCTTTAAAAATCCCAAGCATCCAGGGGTCCCTGGGTGGCTCAGTCGGTTAAGCATCTGACTCTTGATTTTGGCTCAGGTCATTATCTCACAGTTTGTGGGGCTCCTCTCTGACAATGCAGAGCCTGTTTGGGATTCTCTCTCTCTCTCTCTCTCTCTCTCTCTTTTTTTTCTCTTTCTCTCTACCCCCCCCCCCCGCCCTTCCCCTGCTCTCTCTCAAAATAAATAAACTTAAAAAAAGAAACAGAAAACATTCTCTCTCTCCCTTTGCCTCTCTCCCCTTCTCATGTGCATGCTCTCTCTCTTAAATAAAAAAAAATTTAATTTAAAAAATCACAAGCCTACACGAAAGGTGAAAGAATCCCTTTAATCAGTAGCCACCATCCAAGTCATCAGTGGGTATGTGTTCTTCTGGATCTATACCTGCTTTGTGAATTAGAAAACAGAGATTTTACTTTCTTCACTTTTTACTTTATTCACTCAACAGTATGGCTTGGAAATATCTCCATCCCAATGAACTTAAGTCTATTCCTACATGCATGCACACACATACCTTACTGCTTTACTCCTAAATCTTTATAATGTGAAATCTGTTAAATCAAGTTACTCTCAATTTATTCTTTTACAAAGCTGCCTTTACCTTCTTTCACATTTATTCTTTATGTACATTTATTCTTTCACTTGAATTTAATATTCATCTAGTCAAGATAGATGAAATATCTTGTAGGGAATTCTGAGGGATTACACTGAATTTATTAAGTTTGAAAGACTTAAGTTTATCGTATTGCACCTCCCATTCACATATTATATTTCTCTTTTACTTAGGTCTTTTCATCACCTTCAGCAAAATTCTATAACTTTCTATATATTATTATACATTTATTTCTAGACTCCTTTATCGTTGGTTTATATATTGTGTTTCCATCAGAAGAAGGATCTTTATTTTGTTTAATGCTTATTTATTATTATTTATTTTGACAGAGAGAGAGCAGGGGAGAGAGAGAGAGAGAGAGAGAGAGGAAATCCCAAGCAGGCTCCATGCTCAGCACAAAGCCTGATGTGGGGCTTGACCCTGTGAGATCATGACCTGAGCCAAATCAAGAGTCAGACACTTAACCAACTGAGCCACCAGGCACCCCAGAAGGATCTTTAAGTCTATTATGTTCCACTGGTACATAGGAGAGCCCTAGATTTTTTTGTTTTTTGCGTTATCTTTTATCAGGCCACAATACTGAACTTTCTTATTCATTCTAATAGGAAAACTAAGACAATCAACTGACAAACTCTAGAGGTAATCTTATCACTTGTAAATAATGATTAATTTTTCCTTTCACTATGTATATCTCATATAATTTTTTTTTTATTTTATTAGATTAGAACTCTGGTGTAGAGTATTAAAGGTGTTAGTAGGCATCTTTAGCTTCTGACTTTGATGGGAATATTTCTAGTGATTCACCATTGATCATGATATTTGCTATGGGTTGCTGGTAGAAATTTTATATCAAATTAGAGTTGTTTCTTAGTTCTCATTTTCTTGGAGTGTTTTTTTTTTTTTTTAAATAAAGAATGGGTGCTGAATATCATCAGGTGCTTTTTCACTATCTATTGAGATAGTGCTTCCTTCTTATTTATGAGCTAAATTATCATAATAAATTCTATTATTAAACTACTGTTGCATTTCTGAAATAAATACTAGTTATGTTGTATTATTTTCTAAAACACTACTATGCCTTTTTAGTAGTATTTTACTTTAGTAAAATACTGTTCACAAATGAACTTTTTCAATAGTTTTATTTTCTTATTGTCTCCTTATCTACATTTAATAATAGATTATAGTTGACAAGAGGAACAAGAGGATTCGAACTGGAAGAGTCCATTTATATGTGGATTTTTTTTGATACAGTGCTGTAAATGTATTTTCTCTTATTATCTTTTTCTAATGTTTATTTTAGTTTTGAGAGAGAGAGAAAGAGAGAGTGTGCACTCACAAGCAAGCCAGGGGAGAGGCAGAGAGAGGGACAGAGGATCCGAAGCAGGCTCTGTGCTGACAGCAGAGAGTGTGATGTGGGCTCAAACCCATGAACCATGAGATCATGACCCAAGCCAAAGTTGGGTGCTTAACCGACTAAGCCACCCAGGTTCCCCTCTTTCTTGTTATCTTCTTAATAACATTTTATTTTCTCTAGCTTACTTTATTGTAAGAATACAGTATATAGCATAACAAAATATGTGTTAATTGACTATTTATGTTATCTGTAAGGCTTCCTTCTGGTCAACAGTAGACTGTTCATGGTTAAAGTTTTGGACTTTCAGGGTGCCTGGGTGGCTCAGTCTGTTAAGTGCCCGACTTTGGCTCAGGTCATGATCTCGCCATTCATGAGTTTGAGCCCCCGGGTCGGGCTCTGTGCTGACAGCTTCAGATGCTGCTTCAGATGCTGTCTCCCTCTCTCTCTGCCCATCCCCCACTCATGCTCTGTCTATGTCTCTCAAAAATAAATTTTCAGCTGCATGTGGGGTCGGCACCTGTAACCCTCATGTTGTTCAAGGGTCAGATGTAATTCAACTCCTTTATCCTTGATGGTGTAAGAGTGGCTTATAGTTATCTCTAGGTATAAGGTACTGTGTTTGTATGTCTGTTTGTATGTGTATGTTTTGTTCTGCCAGTGACATATCTACATTAAATTCATGCAAATTCTTCTCTCCTCATCTATCTCTCTATCCACCATCTTTCTCACTCTCCCTGTCTCTATAAATCTATCAAGTATTCATCTATATATATACTATTGCCTCCTCTGAGTAATTTTGATTTTCATCTTCTAAAATAGCTGCTGAAATTTGTATTTGTATCTTCAGTGCCTCCCTTTTTTCTTGTGTTTTTCTCGGATATTTGAGATAGCATTTGAAAATGGTAGTGAATACTCACATAGCTCTTTATAGACAGGCACTGTTCTCAGTGTTTTTCATGTATTGACTCAATTCAATCTTCATAGCCACCTACTTCTGGTTGAACATGATAAACTATATTAGTTGGGATTGATTTGGGAAAACAAAACACCCCAGATATTTCAGCAAAGAGTACTTAGGGGATTGGTTAAACAAGTTTGGAACACTGAAAAATCAAAATGAGAACAGTGAAGTAACCTAGAGCCACATGGAAGTAATAGTGGCAAAAAGTGGCTGCCACCTATAAATGTAGGGAAATTTATGAAAGAGTTTCAGAACCTAGAAACTCCATAGAATTGGAGGGCAGAATTCTGAGCAGGAGATGCCAGTGTAGGTCAGGTAGGCAGAGGAGGGGTCTCTTGGAGATGAGGCAGTGCCCACTGTATGGATATTGATGAGGGAGAGTGAAGAAGCTTGTTCTGGGATGCCAAAAGAAGGTAGAAGACTAGAACCAACTGCTATTTCCATGATTACTTCCTATTGTTAGGACCCTGGTAACATTAACTACAAACAAACCAGGAAATTCCTACCCCTGCCTCTTAGTTGTGCTTTTTGTGCTCTCTGTGGGAATAACTTTATAGTTCATAAAATGACAAAGAGAAATAAGTTTACAAATTCATAGCTCCAGCTTCATAGAGAAAAATATTGTAGGATATATTTAGAGTTTAAAGAAAAAAGCTTAATAATGAGCACCAAAAATTTAAATAATTTTTCTATGTCACACAGCTAGTAAGTATAGACCTAGTATTCAAACCTAGGCAGTCTGTTTCCAGCATCTGTGCTCTTAACCACCACACAATATTACCTCTCCAACTGTTTAAATTCCAGAAAATTACTTAATTCTATCTCACTAGTTTCTCTCGAACTATGGTCTTTCTTCTGTTCTGCCCAACTACTGGGTATTATTTCAATGATGAGAGTTTTGTTTATTTTTAAATTTTTAAAATTTTATTATGGTAAGAACACTTAACATGATGTTTATGCTCTTAAATTTCGAAGTGTACAATACAGTGTTGTTAACTATAGGCCTAATGTTTACAGTAGATCTCTAGAAGTTGTTCATTTTCTATTATTGAAACTTTATACTCACAGAATAGCAACTCCTCATTCCCTCCACCAGGCCCTGGCAACCACTATTCTACTCTCTTCTTCTCTGACTTAAACTATCCTAGGTAGCTTATATAAGTGGAATCATGAAGTGTTTGTCCTTCTGTGGCTGGATTATTCTACTAAGTATAATGTCCTCAAGGTCCATCCATGTAGTCACATATTCTTTTTTTAAGGCTAAATAATATTCCATTTTTTTCTGTATAACACTCTTTCTTTACCCATTCATCCATCAATGGGCATTTAAGTTGTTTCCACATCTGGGCTATGTGTGAATAGTGCTGCAGTAAATACGGAAGTACTAATATCTCTCGATTCTTTTTGGATAAATACACAGAAATGGGATTGCTGGATCATATGCTAATTTTATTTAATTAATTATTTGTTTATTTGTTTAGTTACTTATCCTCAAGCTAGCTAACATATAGTGTAGTCTTGGCTTCAGGAGTAGAACCCAGTGATTCATCTCTTACGTATGACACCCCACGCTCTTCCTGAAGAGTACCCTCCTTAATGCCCGTCACCCATTTAACCCATCCCCATCAACCCTCAGGTTTTATGGTTTGCCTTTCTCTCTGTTTTCATCTTATTTTTTCCTTCCCTTCCCCTATGTTCACCTATTAAGTTTCTCCACATGTGAATGAAATCAGATGATATCTGTCTTTCTCTGACTTATTTCGCTTAGCATAATAGCCTCCAGTTCCATCCACATTGTTGGAAAGGCCAAGATTTCGTTGTTTTTTTGTAAGAACTTCCATAATATTTTTCATAACAGCTACACTCTTATATTCTTATCAACAGTATTCAGAGGTTCCATATTTCCCCATATTCTTGCCAATAATGATGACAGCTTTTCTTTATATATTAGGTTAATTTTATTATGGGTCAAATATCTTCTTACATTTCTGAGGATATAAATTATACTTACCCTAAACTTCTTGTTATGATTATTCTTCTAAGTCTCTGTCCTCATGATTAAGTTACTCTTTTATTGAGGAACAACAAACTACTAGCTTTCCTCAAGTGGTCGATGACTTTTTTTAAGTAAGTCACTTTAATGTTTTTTGTTTTTTGTGTGTGTGGTTTTTTTCTACAGTAGAATAAATAGTTCTCTTGGTAACTGCAGACATATGAGGCTCTTGGGTAGTATTAAGAAACATCTCAGTAATGCTGGTTTTCCAGATTGGCGTGTAGTCTCCAATAATTGTCAGGAGTTACTTATATGAAATTGATGCCAAAATATAGGGCCACATTTATGCATCCATTATTTTCAAGATTGCTGGTAACCTGTGGGTATAATTTCCCCCAATACTTTGCCTTCTTGTGTCCCAAGGTCCAACCTGCTCATGTTCACCTCAATGACACTCCTTTGGTAATGATACCCAAAGTTGCATATAGTGGGGATAGGACATTCTTATTTATACCAAGTATTGATAGGCAAAAGGTGCTGTTCAGTTCAGGATGAGTTACGTGCACTTTTGAAACATAAATCCATTGGCTTAATGAGTCTTTCATATTTAGGTGGTTTTTGAGTAAAGCCATTTCCAACAAAGCAGACTTTAGTAAATATCCTCTTCCACATCTTCTCCTTTCTCCTTTCTGTTCAAATAACTTAATACTTCTGTTTCTTTCCAGACAGGAATTTGGGCAGAACTTTCCTGCTCTCATTTTTTGTTTTTGTTTAATCATATTAGAAAGTATTTTAGCTCAGGACTGTTCCCCTCTGTCCAGTGGATTTGCAGGTACTGCTCCTTGTGGAGTCTTTTTTTAATCATTAGTTTGTTTGGTGCTTCTCTTTTCTTGCATCTTGGTAGTTTTCATTTGTATTTTGTCAGCATGGCTCTGTTTATGGTAGAGCTTAGCATTCAAACCAATCATCATTTTTGCCTTTGAACATTTATGAGCCTCTTGACCTTCCTTCTTTCTCCTTTTCTCATGCTAATCCAAATTCAATATGTTCCTTTTGTGGCATGGTGATAACTGCCAAGCGATCAGGTGCAAAGAAGCTCTCAATTTTGGGGTCTCAGAGATGTATGAGCTGACTCCACACCAGCCACCACAGGAAGAGGACAGTTGTAAAATGACCAGTTCCAGAAAAAGCATGATGTAATTGGTAACTATTGGTGTGCTTTCATGTCTATAGCCGAAATACCTTGCTGGATTGACTGTCCACTTATGGGGAGAGGTGAGATGAATTGCTGTGGCCTGGATTGAGCAGGTTTCTTTCAGAGTAGAGAGGCTTGGGTGCAATATGGCAGCCTTCAGCATTATCCTATTTCCTTGACCCCAAATTCTTACAGCCTAATACCCTCCTACCTCCATCTTACCTGAGTCTGAAACCTCTGTGGCTGTTCTCTGGACTAAGAAGGTGGGTTATGCAGAATCTGTCCTGCTTGGTTCCCTCTTCCGATAACCATTTGGTTACTCTTAGTACCTCTCTTGAACCCAGAGTCCACTACACTTGGTTATGAAGCTCCTTTGGGACTGCTCCTAACTTTTCTAGAAGCAAAATATGTTCTATGTCTTGGGAACTTAAATTTTTTCTCACTTCATTCTTCTCATTTCCCATTTTTCAAGAATTTTTCATGTGTTATGGTCCATTAAGAGTTTTCATTCTTGATTGACATACCAGATGTGAATTTTAAAAAGACAATACATAATCATTTGTAGAGATATTTTATGACATGGAGTAGCTAAAGTAGTGCTAAGTCTGCCATCCAGAATGAAATTTTACATCTTTTTTTAAATGGGTTTTTTACTCTTCATAATATTTTGGAACATTTTTAATGAATCAATTAAACACACTTCCATGAAAGTAGGTACATGTTATTTTAAGGTTGCAATAGTGTTGTAGATATGAATATACCACATAGACATTCCCATTGATGACCATTTTCATTTCTTTCCAATTTTTACTGTTATAAACAATACTGAAATAGTGCATCACATACTTTTGAAATTGTCTCTATAGAATCGATTTTTCAGTGCAGATTTATAAAGTCAAAAAGATATATTCATGGGATGTGGTTTTCAGAGAAAGAGATCATTCTTTCTTCTCCATATTTTTGTTAACCCCATTTGCATTAGATCAAGGTGCTTATTGTTCTGGCTATTTCAGTCCAGGGAGTTGAGTGATGGCCCGTCATCTATAAGTATCCTCATTTAATCAGAGTAGTAGAACCAGGACAGAGATGGGTATTCAAACACACAGAGAAGCATGATGCAAAAAAGAAGCATCACCCATGGATTCCCAGAACATTAAAATGGGGCTACAATATCTGTTGATAAATAAATGACAGTGTTTTTCATTAAAATGTTTACTTAGAAATATGCAGAAAAATAACATGTCCTGAAGTCAAACAACTAATTTCTAAAAATTATCAGAAGCTTTACACACACCAAGAAACATTTAATCCTTTTTAGCAAAGAGATCTTTTCTTCACATCCTAAATCCTTTTTCTCAATAGACTCAAATCCCAACATCTGTTTTCATTCCTCTTTTAAACATCTTCTTACCCATTCTGGACTTCTTTCCAACAATTAACACTTTCAAGTTCTGTTCCTTTCTCTTATCCTCATGTATAAGCTCCAAAATGTCTGTGTCAGACAAACATCTGATAAACCTACCAGAATAACCCTGGGTACAAAAGTTATTAATCTGAGATGAACTAATTCATAACAGATGACCAAAATATCACTAGAATTTGCTAGAAATGTGCTGTGTGTGACTTGTTATTTTTTCTAGAAACTATAAGAAAGCACAGGCAGGACATACAAACACACACACATACACACAGGAAAGAAGAGAAGGAAAAAAAAAAAAACAATTGCTTTGGCAGATGGTGTTTCAAAAGCCATGCTTCCAGTTCTACAATTGCAGAACCTTGCCATTTCTCCCATCAGAAGGTAGAGTCTAATGTTCACTCCTTGAATGTAGATCAACATTTGTGACTGCCCAATAAACAATGCAAAGGAAGAGATATTGTGTGACTTTTGAGGCTAGGACACAAAAGGTGATACAGCTTCCATCTGGCTCTTTCTCTGGGACACTCACTTTTGGACCTCAGCCACCAAATTTTGAGGAATCCAAGGCTCCATGAAGAAGCCACCTGTAGGTGATCTGGTTGACAGTCCTAAATCAAGTCCCAGATGAAAGCTATTATCAATTGCCAGGCATGCAAGTGAATAGCCTCCAGATGATTCCAGGCCCTAGTCTTCCTTGGTAGTATCTTCCAGATGAGGCTTCATCAATATGGATCAGAGACAAGCCATCTCTCCTGTGCCCTATTCAAGTTCCTGACACATAGAGAATCTGTAACAAATGGATGTTTTTGCCTTATTTGGGGAAATCATGGAAAAACAACCTTCACCCTTATAAAAATGGAATACTCACCTTGAGTTATTGAAATTAATAAATATTGAAGCATATATGTTTAAAACATCAGGTTTGAACAAGGCTGGACACATTCACACCCTTCCATCACCAATGCTGGTTCTAGTGTAGAATTAATTATTTTACTAGAGATATGAATCAATATCAATGGATCTCAGATGTTTCAGGTGGGCACTTCTTCCTGTCCTTTGGTATTTTCTCTCCTGTGTAGCTGAAAATGTTTAAAATTGCAATAGATTCTCCTAATGTTTAATTGAAAATTTCCCTTCCTATGTTTTAAGGCATTGTCTCTAAGGTTCCTATCTAATGTCAGCCTTGACCCTCCTATTGCATGCTGTATACTCTACTGAGATTCATTTCTCTTTCTTGGCACCTGCATTCTCTGTTAGGTTGGTAGAGTTGAATGAGAATTAATAATTTATTCATTTGGAAGAAATTGATAAGTTTATTATTTAGCAAGTATATTTCAGAATGCCTTAGGCTTATCTATTAAGGATTCCTACTCCTTTAGATCATAAAAAAAAAAGCAGTAAGGTTTTACCCAAGACACCTATTAGGTCAGCCCTGCAAAAAGAAATCAAATTGGGTAAGACCTTGTTTTGTTTTTAGTTTTAGTGAGCAAGACTCTTTGCTTGGACTCAGGCTTGATGCAACAGTTAATGGGAAATTTTATCTCTTTCTGATGATGTGCAAATAGTCACACAGTTGAGTGTGAGTCTTATATTCAATCAAAGATTAAAGCCTACGTTCATTTATGGTGTCTCGGGTTCTGTTTTGGTAATGAAATTCATTGTTTTAAAAAAAATTTACTCTGCAGCTTGTTCTAACACAATTGCTATCTGACTACATTTATAACCTACACCATACCATTTATGGATAAAATAATGAAATTTCACAGAGAATTAATTTAATATTCTCAGAGGAATTTTCCATATCTGTTTTTTTCTTTACTTACCAAATATGGCTGTGTGAATAAGGGAGGGGAAAGACATGGGAAACTAGATTCTATTCCATTGCTGCGGTTTTATCTAAAGCAACTAAGAGACATTCTTTTTTCAGGTTCCTCAGATGGAAAATTTTCTACTCATGTTGGTCCTTTATCTTCCTAGGTGAGGTATAGATAATGAATGGGATACTGTTGTTTATTTGAAGATGAATATGTTAGAGAGGTGTTAGGATTAAATAATAATTTGTAATTTGTGGTATTAAATACTCTAGTGTTACTTTTAAATCACTACCTCATAAATTAGAGTTGCCAAAAGTGATCTAAAATTGGAAATATATAGGGGCATCTAGGTGGCTCAGTCGGTTAAGTGTCAGACCCTTGATTTCAGCTCAGGTCATGATCTCACAGTTTGTGAGATGAAGCCCCATGTCAGGCTCCATGTTGACTGCACAGAGCCTGCTTAGGATTCTCTCCCTCTCTCTCTCTGAAAGTAAATAAATAAACTCTAAATAAAATGAGAATATGTAGCATTAATACTCTATTCCTTGTGTCTTGAAAACCAGACATGTTTGCTACTACAGCTACTTTATGATTCTTGGTGTGCATGTATATATACATGTGTATGTTTACAAAATGAAACAAAGACCAGAGAAGTATATCCTTTGAGAGAAAGTGCATACAAATAGGAAAAGCTTTTTACCCTGAGGTTATTGATAACTTTCTCTCCAGTTCCTTTCAGGATTTTTCCTTCAAATAATCATGGAGCTGAGAGAGTAGGACAGAACTCACCCATACTGGATGTTACACTTGCTGGATGTTTTCTACTCTTTTAGTGTAGCTTCTTATCTCAAGCAGGCTTCCTTTTTGGCAGTGTCCAATCATGACAGAACTATGTATGTAAGAGAACTCAGAACATAGACATAGCTAGAACATCTTCATTCGTTATGAGCTAAAATATAAGTGTGCTTATATGAAATGTGTCCTTGTGTTTGTTTTGGTTTAGAGTAGGTTTCTCTGATTCTGGGTTGAGCTTCATATTCTAGCCCATGAAAATAATCTTCCAGATGGATTTATTAGGCAGTTAATTTAGTACTTTCTAGTCATGGCAATAGAATTTTGAAGTGGCCCTATTTTTTTCCCTCTTTTTGGACTACTGCAAAATATCCTCCACTCAGTCAACACGTAACTGTGAACTATGGTGTGTGACCAACTCTATTGGTGAAACTATCTATTCTTGCAAGAAATAAGGGCATGCGGATTTGGGAGATTAGTTTGTGCTCCACACTCACAATTCTTTTTCTTTTAATGAACTTAGGACATTATTCTCAAAGCATTCAGGGGGCAGGTCTTTCTGGCATTTTTTCTTATAATAGCCATAATCACCATTAGTACTACTGTCACTGAATTGTGTTTTGTGGATACCTACCAGATGTCAGACATTGCTCTCCATGTTCAATATGTTATCTTCTTAAACTTTGTGAAATAGATAAACCCCTTGTTTTACAAATGAGTAAGTCATAGTCACCAAAGCATAGTGGATATAGTAAAATTATTGGTGTCACAGAGACTTGAACTCAGTCTCTGCCACTTCAGAGATGTAGTATTATTGCTTAAGTCATTGGATTTTTGTTTAATCTCAACGTCATAAAAGATTTAAAAAAAATGTTTGGTTTGAGGGAACCATGAAGCAAAAAACAAATGAAAGAAAAACAAACAGCAAAAACAAAACAAGCAAACAAAACAGATAACCAGACTTTAAAGATTCCTTCCCCACCCCACCCCCCTTCAGGTGTCTAAACTGTTGTAAAAATGACCAACACCCATGTTGATCAGGTGAACTTGAACTTCTGATTAATTTCCCTTGAAGTTTAATAAATCAGTCATTCTTACTGATAAGCTGAAGTGTTTAAGTAACCAAGGAATTCATTTTATGTGTTTTTATATATGTATTTAATTTCTAAACTGCCTAAAAATATTTTTGTCCTAATTTTAAGCTACCATGAAGTTATGACTGAATCTCTGGTTAATCAAGAGTTTTTATCATTTCAGTTTAAATCATTCTCTTATAGAAGAAAACAAGTATTAATTGGAAAACCGAAGTATTAACCAAAGTTGATTTTAAGTTATCATGTCTCTCGGCACCCTTTCTTTTCAAATGAAGTTCCGTTAGCTTTTTCACTTACACTTTAAACCAAGACATTTAAAAAGATTTTTTAACGTTTATTCATTTTTGAAACAGAGAGAGACAGAGCATGAATGGGGGAAGGTCATAGAGAGAGGGAGACACAGAATCTGAAACAGGCTGCAGGCTCTGAACTGTCAGCACAGAGCCCGACACAGGGCTCGAACTCACGGACCGCGAGATCATGACCTGAGCTGAAGTCGGATGCCCAACCGACTGAGCCACCCAGGCGCCCCTAAACCAAGATATTTAAACTGACAATAGCCAGAAAAATAAAGAGAGAGACACTATGGGGTTTTTTAAATCTCAGCTCTGGAAAACCAATATGCATGTTCAGTCTTCCAGGATTCATACTTAGTCTAGAAGACACAGTCCAGATGTGCAATGCTCTTTGGTGAGATTTAAAGTCTTCATCTGGCCCAGGGTATGTGGAATCTTTGAAGCTTCCTCTGAACAGAGGTATATGCAGTAAAATATCACCTCTGGTTGCCCACAAGAGGAGCTTCCTCACCTTCTAATTTGGCCAGATTTCTGTGATAGCCTTTGTTCAGAAAGGATGAGTTGTATATTAATGGGTACTAAATACCTTATACTACCAAAGAGTGTTCCTTTTCATCTTCTGGTATCAGATGATCACAGTAATCTAGGGAGAACATTATTTTGTGCTGAGGTGACTTTTTCTTCTGAATACTTCAAAGTGAAACTATCATTAAACCTGAGTGGCAGTCATTATTTGCCTCTAAAACCCAAATGAGCAGATGAGTGGGGACTGTCTAAATGGCAAAGGGCGTGACAACTGACAGAATTCTAAACCTGATACTCAACCTATCCCTTGTCATGAGGACAATGATATGGAGATAGGTTTTATACTATGGAGGGTCCACATAAGAGAGATATTCTCCAATTGTGGTCTGTCAATTAAAAAACACTCAACAAGAATTTGTTTAATGCCTACCATGTGCAGTGTTGTCCCTGAGCCACATCACTCTCTGGGAACTGTTCTTCAGAGCAAACAATAAGCCACACTCATGAGCAACTTCTTAACAGCTATGACCTTAAAGGATAGAAGTGTGGTTTCACATTAAAGTTTTCCAACTGGAATTAAATGCTGGAAAAGGCATGGGAGTCAGAGACACAGCTAATCCCACATCCTATAGACAGATACAGAAGACTTACTTAGAAAAGACTTTGCTAGAAACATGATTCACCCCAGTTTGAAATGTCTTAAAGGGAAATGTTCACAATTTTCCATGGAAGCTCAAATTCATGGTCTGTTAGAAGCTGGTATCCCCCTATTTCCTTGAATTTAAAGGAGAATATTTTTCTTTCTCTTTTTGAATTTTTCACCTCCTGTTATTTCCTTACAGTGTAATGCTTACCCTATTCCATTATCATTTCCGTGTAACTGTGGTTTGGAAGTTGATACCTAAGGATTTCTGAAGAGTTGGCCAAATATCCTTGGAAGGTACCTTGATGATTATCTCAGATCCACTAAGATATCTGCATTTTATATCACATACAAATTAAAAATAAGTGCATTTTTGCTATAAAAAAGGCTGAAAAATCCTTTTTAAATAACCCTGTGTGGAACTCTTTTATAATCAATTCTTTAAATTATTCCCTTACTAAAATTTGAGGTAAATGAATGTAGCAAGGTTCTCTGGCACTTGGATCATTAAGTATCTGCCTTCCTTTACCATATCATAAAAGATAGTCTTTTGCCTTGGTTTTCTTTCCTTTGTCTATTTAAAGAATGCTTTGCCTGCATGCCTTTGACACATTGCATTTCATACCCTGCTTAGCCTTTGCTGGTCAAGAGAGCTTGGGTTTTCTTTTTCAGAAGGTCCATTTGCTTAGAGACAAATTATATGAAATGATATCAGTAAAGGTGCCTTGGGTGATGAACATGTGCTCATATCATTCATGTGCATGCCCTTCAACCCAGTACAAATTAACTTTTAATATGTTAATTAAATCATTGGCTCCTTAAGAACAGAGAGCACAGGGGCGCCTGGGTGGCGCAGTCGGTTAAGCGTCCGACTTCAGCCAGGTCGCGATCTCGCGGTCCGTGAGTTCGAGCCCCGCGTCAGGCTCTGGGCTGATGGCTCAGAGCCTGGAGCCTGCTTCCAATTCTGTGTCTCCCTCTCTCTCTGCCCCTCCCCCATTCATGCTCTGTCTCTCTCTGTCCCAAAAATAAATAAACGTTGAAAAAAAATTAAAAAAAAAAAAAAAGAACAGAGAGCACAGCTCTATCCTCCCTTCTCTCTCAGTCTTTCTGTCTTCTATCGTGCCTAGTAGGGTGTTGTATACTTTGTGATTGCACTGAGGAAAGGGTGCTGGCACACTTTGAAGACATAGTAATATAATAATAATAAAACCTTCTATTTTCTTTTCTAGTTTCCTAATCTAAACTCTGTATCTTTCTATCAATCACTCTTATGGTTCCCCTCAGCTCCCTTCATTTCAATTGTATTCTTCCCGTAAGAAAATGAACAAACCAATGTCAATTTTCAGGTGGCAATCTCATGCATTTCCATGGCTTTATTTACTATGTATGCAGGTGACAGCCTGCTCATTCCATCAATCACAGAGGTAAATTCCCATGAGTCCCCGAGATGCCTCGATTTATTATCCCTGGACTATTCCCTTTGAGAGATTTATCAAAGAAAGGGTGTTTCAGAGAAACCTAACAATCTTTGCATTGAGGTTCACTCAATCATTCAGACAGTCTAAGGAATCACATTTGTGAAGCCTCTTGATGCATAAAATAATGCAAAGAGAGGAATAAAACTTACCCTGAACTTGCACTAGTGGGAAAGCCATGAATTGTAGTGATTAAAAACACAGACTTTGGATTCAGCCAGTCTGGATGCAAATCACAGCACACCAATTACTGGCTGTGTGATGAGGGCCAGTTCCTGAATCTCAGTTTCCTCATATGCGAAAAGAAGTAAGAATATCTACCTCATAGGACTGCTGAGAAAATTGAATGAGATAATGGTTGTAAATATGAAACCTAGTAAGATGTGCATTTTCCTAAAACTGTAACTATAGTTATTCTTAAAGGCTGCAAAATGGCCAATCTCATTATGAGAAGGTTTCTTATTTCAGTTTCACAGATTCCTTTAGTTAAATCTCATTTTTCAAAATATCTCTATTGAACATGGTAGGGAGCACATATTATCAGACACCACCAGTCCTGTTTTGCCATCTGCAGCATTATCAAGGGGCAGGGGAGCCATCTCATCACATTACGAATTTGGCAGAAGGATTAAAGATGTATATAGTTTGAATCATAGGCTATGTGTTAATTAGTATAAAAGCCAAAGGAGTACTTGATTTTAAGTTCAACTTGAAATTTTTAAGTTATTTCTCAATTCAGTGGGACAGTAATATTAATAGCTAGCATTAATGGAGTGATTACTCTGTGCCAGGCACTAGATTCCCTAGCACAAATATTTCTCAATTTAGGGGAACATTCTGTAGGTCTCTGGGACAACAATCCTTGGGTAGGGAATAATTATTGTGCCTTCTCCTCAAGTGAATCAAAATTCAAATTAAGTTCTCCTTTGACTTTAGATATGCCAACATCTGGCATCTACTTTGACATCTATGTCTCACCAGGCCATTTATAACTCTCTGATTTTGTCTTCATTCTGAAGGCTGCTTTTTAATGAATTCCTCACCAATGTACAAAGGACTTAAAGTTCAGTGCATTTTCACAGTCAGAGGCAGATTTTTAGGGATCAGCTGTGTTATCATGTTGGGTCATTTGCGACATCACTAGGATAGTCCTTATTGCCCAATTTTTATTTATTCAATGAAAAAGCAGACGACAGTTAACACTAAATGACAAATCTGAAAAACTTATAAATGGGGTAACTAAGGGGCTACACTAGGCTGAAAGCAGTAATTTCATGGCAGGAAGAATGCCTAAAGGGCTTATTTCAAATTCTGATGATGCAGCAGATCTAGATGCTAGCATTTTATAGTAATGCCTGAACTGACAAACATTAACCAGAGATCATTGCCCATGATACAGGTGGCAATCTATCATGGTAAATGTCAGTCTGGGGAAGACTTTAAAAGCCAAAAAACAAAAAAGATCAGACACAAAGCTCATCCAATTGGACTTTGCTCCCTAGAGGACTTGTAAATTCAGATTATAACTGGGTGACCTCTGCTCTTTATAAGTTCTCAAAAAGTCCCCTCGCTCTGGGTGGTATTGTTTATTGCCCTACATGATCACATATCAGTAGAAGAGAGGCAATCTTTGCATGACACAAAGATTTCCAGGTTCTACATGACGGCCTATGTATTCCAAGCTACATTCAAGTCAATAAAATTTCAAAGTAGCACGAGTGATGGAGTTGGATCCACCCATGTGAATCAGTATTAATAAAATTTAACTCTCAAATTTATTTTTTTTTCAAATCAGAAGACTAATCCAAAGATCCTAAGCGGAATATATCAGCTTCCCCTTTTAGATCTAATATCCTTATTTCAATCAATAGTATAGTAGAAATCTCCTATTAATATGTTTTTAAAACATAAAACTGAAATACAACACTCAACTGATGAAAAAATTCTAGGACTCTTGTTCCAGAAATAAAGCCTAAATCACTGGCAGAATACAAAATCTTTCAAAATGACCTCAACTTAACTTTCCAATCTTTTTCCTACATTTCTACTCATCTCCAAAATTTATACCTAAACTATAGCTACATGGATCTGTTGCAGTTTCACTAAAATGTCATGGACTTTTACCTGTTTCTTGCACTTAAATGACCCACTTCCCTTCTCTGTGTGAACGATTCCAAATCAGTCTTCAAACTCCAGCTCAACTACAACTCACAGAGCTGGTTGCCTCCTCCACTATCTGTGCAGAGTCGATCTATCAGAGCCTCTGCCACATTGTGCTGGCCTCTGACCACATCACAGAGAGTGAAGAACTCTATTTTGCCTTTGTATTTGCAGTACTCAGAATTTCATTTAAGAGTCAGTGGACAATAAATAATATATATATTTTTTTCTGAATGAATCATTCCCAGGGATGTTGTGTATATCTGTGCAGGTTATGCATAACATAACTCTGAGAGCCCCAATTCAGAGAGATTATGATGTGAACAGGAGGCCTGCAGTTGTGAGGTGCACTGGCAGACTCAGTCATTCAAGATGAAAGTTCTATATTCCCTCATGCTGAATGTTAGTATTTTACGCTACTCAAGCCCTCTTCCATTGGTTGCCAAATCCTGATAAATCAGGATTTGCTAGGTTTTGCTGTAGTAACAAACAGTTCCAAAATCTCATTATTTAACCCAAGAAAAGTGACTCACTCATCACACATGTCCAATACAATTCTTCTCAAGATTGTCTTTCAGAGAACCAGACTGACATAGGTTACAGCTTGACATATGGTCATGATCCTTGAGATGTTAAAATCAGAATGTGGCAGATGATGGCAGAATGTGGCAGCTTTTTGAGCTTCTGTTTAGATGTGGCACATATCACTTCCAGTAACATCTCAGTGACCAAAGAAAAACATGTAGCCATGATACAAAGGTCAAAGAAAATGAAATTCTACCACATATTCTAAAGAAGGGGAAAATATTCATAAATAGGAGTATCTCCTATTTCTATTCCATTTATCTGGTTTAATTCCTTCTTACTTTATCCTTGGACTATTACAATCACCTACAGAGCCTCTCTGCCTCCCTTTTCTTTCTTCTATCTTGCCCTCATACCTTCTTTCCATCAATGACAGACTGATCTTCTTAAAACACAACTCTTTCTTCTTTCAAAGAAGACATTTTTAATTAAACACCTTTAGTGATTATTCCACTGATTACCAAATTAAGCCTCAATTTATTCATCAAATCCCTCCTTTCATTCATTCTACAATTTTTGTGTTCTTAATGGGAATCAGGCATTTAAGAAACAAAGAAAAGAGTTCCTGGATTTAACATAGCTTATAGCCAGGCATAAAGAGAAAATGAGGGCATTTCAGAGTGATGCTATAGTGGCATAATTCAGTGGTAAGATCAAGAAGTGAATAACTTTGATTGGAAGTCAGTAAAGACATCTCCGAGGAGGTGATGCTTAAGGTGGTTCTTGGATTTTTAATATATGCTTTATAGGCAAATATAGTTGAAAATGGGCAAACTAGGGAGGAGTGAAGGAAGAGGGAAGAGAGTAGATAAAGATAGATGGAGGCATGAAAATTGGTGTGGTGTAAGAAATGTAAATGGTGAGGAGTAGCCTACATAGTGGAACAGCATGGATGTTTTTTGTGTGTTTCGTGTCCATGAAATACAGCAGACCAACACTAAACCATCCTACACATCTAGAAAACTGATTGGAGGATTAACACATCAAGCTGCACAAACTGAACCACAGAATTCAGCACGTATGCAGTACAGAGAAGTGAATTTGGGGAGCAGGAAGCTGCAGAGGGTAGGGAGCCACTTTTGTGGGCAGAGAGAGGACAGAGACTGGGGAGGGGAGGAGCATATCGGAAAAGCACCCCTCCCCAAAAGCAGCTGAAGAGAAAGTGGAAAATTGGAAATAGCCACAGGGAGTAAACTAAAAAGGGAGAAAGGAGAGAGGAGAGGGTTTAAATTCCATTAAGACTGTAAACAAGGGGAGCACAAAGGCTGCAACTCCACAGCTCCATAACTGGTGGTGCTCTGGTGGGAAGGGCGAATCCCCAGGAACAGAGTGGGGTCCGGGAGGTTCTCGGGCCACTCAGGGAAAAGCGGTCCCACTGCTGGAAGGACACTTGGTAGAGACTGTTGAAGCCACCTGGTCCCAGCAGACCCCAGAAAATGGCCACATTTGCTGGTGTTGAAACAGTTTCATAAGGGTGAAACCTGGTGCCAGATGTGTGTTGTGATTTTCCATAATCCCTGAAACGCCGCTGCTACACTATCTCATGAACTTTTTCTAGGGCGGGCTGGCACCTGGCCATAGTCTCAGGGGCCAGCAGCAGCAGGGTCCAGCAAGTGTTCCTGGGTGCAGCCGATATTCAGCCATTGCTCAGTGAGACCCTCCCACAGAGGGGCGGAATGGGTCAAAGCCGCAGTCCTTCAGAAGGAAGGGGCCAGGGAAAACAGCCACATTTGAGACAAAACTCGGGAGAGAGTTACTGCCTGGGGCCTGGTCACAGAGAGTGAAGAAGCGGGGAGTGGATGAAAGCTGTAGACAGAGGACCGGTGCGCGATTGTTGATCCCATAGAACAGACTGGGTAACTGAGTGGCACCATCTTCACCGCTCCCGCGCATGTGCATACGCACCTATGAGCCTTGCAACAATTCACCCCAGTAGGCTAGCAGCACCATCTAGTGGAGAGCGGAGCTGTTACACTGAGCCCTGCCAAACTGGGCTGACTTCGGTCTTCAAGAACACAAGTCTTACCGCGTGCTTAGTTTATGGACTATAAAGCGCTACATAAACAGACTTCTAGGGGAAAAGGAAGTAATTTCAGTCCTACTTCAATCTGTTAGCAGGTCCATCTATTCAATTTTCTCTCTTTTCTTTTTTTTCAAGTTTAGACTTCTTTTCCTTTTCTTGAATACAGAAAGAGAAAAAATTCATTTCTATTTTCATTTTTTAAAAATATTTTTAATTTTTATTACTAAGTTTTTAACTTTTGTGTAATTTTTTCAAATTCTATTTTACTTCCTTCATTTTATTTTAGTCTACTTTCAGTGTATTCAATTTTTCAAAATCTCAAACGATTTCTTTTTTTTTTCTCTCCCTCCCATTTTTTTCTCTAATCTGTCAAACCATTTTCAATACCCAGACCATAAGACACCTAAGATCTAGCATCATTTATTCGATTTGTGTGTGTGTGTTTAATTTTTTAAGTTTAATATTTTTTTAATTTATTTTTTTAATTTCAATTTTTCTACCTCATTAATTCCTTTTCTCCCTTCAAAATGACAAAACGAAGGAATTCATCCCAAAAGAAAGAGCACGAAGAAACGACAGCCAGGATTTAACCAACACAGGTATAAGAAAGATGTCTGAACCAGAATTTAGAACCATGAATATAAGAATAATAGCTGGAGTTAAAAATAGATTAGAATCCCTTTCTGCAGAGATAAAAGAAATAAAAAATAGCCAGAATGAAATTAAAAATTCTATAAATGAGCTGTAATCACAGATGGATGCAGCGACAGCCAGGAAGGGTGAGACAGAACAGAGAATCAGCAGTATAGAGGACACATTTATAGAGACTAATGAAGCAAAAAAAAAAAAAAAAAGAGGGAGATTGAGGCAAAAGAGCACGATTTAAGAATTAGAGAAATCAGTGACTCATTAAAAAGGAACATCAGAATCATAGGGGTCCCAGAAGAGGAAGAGAGAGAAAAGGGGGTTATGTGAGCAAATCATAGTGGAAAACGTTCCTAACCTGGGGAAAGACACAGGCATCAATATCCAGGAAGCACAGAGGACCCCCATTATATTCAACAAAAACCAACCATCAACAAGGCATAGCATAGTCAAATTCACAAAATACTCAGGCAAGGAGAGAATCATGAGAGCAGCAAAGGAAAAAAAAGTCCTTAACCTACAATGGAAGACAGATCAGGATTGCAGCAGACCTATCCACAGAAACTTGGCAGGCCAGAAAGGAGTGGCAGGATATACTCAGTGTGCTGAATCAGAAAAATATGCATCCAAGAATTCTTTAACCAGCAAGGCTGTCATTCAAAATAGAAGGAGAGATAAAAAGTTTCCCAGACAAAGAAAAATTAAAGGAGTCTGTGACCACTAAACCAGCTCTGCAAGAAATTTTAAGGGGGACGCTCTGAGGGGAGAAAAGATGAAAAACAAATATATATATACATATATGTGTAAATATATACATATACGTATAAATATATATATACATATATGTATATATATGTGTATAAATATATATATTTATACACATTATAAATATATATTTATATAAATATAAATATACACAAATATCTATGTTTATATATATATAAATATTTATATATATATAAATAAATGCCAAAAGCAACAAAAGATTAGAAAGGACCAGAGAACACCACCAGAAAGTCCAACTCTACAAACACCATAATGGCAATAAATTCATATCTTTCAGTACTCACTCTAAGCGTCAATGGATTCAATGCTCCAATCAAAAGACACAGGATAACAGAATGGATAAGAAAAAAAGATCCATCTATATGCTGTTTACAAGAGACCCACTTTAGACCTAAAGACACCTTCATACTGAAAATAAGGGGATGGAGAACCATCTATCTTGCTAATGCTCAACAAAAGAAAGCCGGAGTAGCCATATTTATATCAGACAATCTAGACATTAAAATAAAGACTGTATTGGGGCACCTGGGTGGCTCAGTCAGTTGAGCGTCCGGCTTTGGCTCAGGTCATGATCTCATGGTTTGTGAGTTTAAGCCCTGCGTCAGGCTCTGTGCTGACAGCTCAGAGCCTGGAGCCTGTTTCTGATTCTGTGTCTCCCTCTCTCTCTCTGCTCCTCCCCTGCTCGTGCTCTGTCTCTTTCTCTCTCAAAAATAAATAAATAAACATTAAAAAAAATAAAAAAAATAAAATAAAGACTGTATCAAGAGATGAAGAAGGGCATTATATCATAATTAAGGGGTCTATCCACCAAGAAGACCTAAAAATTGTAAACATTTATGTGCCAAATGTGTGAGAACCCAAATATATAAATCAATTAATCACAAACATGAAGAAACTCATCAATAGTAATACCATAACTGTAGGAGACTTCAACACCCCACTCACAGCACTGGACAGATCATCTAATCAAAAAATCAACAAGGAAACAATGGCTCTGAATGACACATTGGACCAGATGGACTTAACAGATATATTCAGAACATTTCATCCTAAAGCAGCAGAATATACATTCTTCTCCAGTGGACATGGAATGTTCTCCAGAACAGACCATATACTGGGACACAAACCAGCCCTAAGTAAATACAAAAGATCGAGATCATACCGTGCATATTTTCAGACCACAATGCTATGAAACTCGAAATCAACCACATGAAAAAATTTGGAAAGGTAACAAATACTTGGAGACTGAAGAACATCCTACTGAAGAATGAATGGGCTAACCAAGAAGTTAAAGAAGAAATTAAAAAGTATATGGAAGTCAGTGAAAATGATAACACTACAAACCAAAACCTCTGGGACACAGCAAAGGCGGTCCTAAGAGGAAAGTATATAGCAATCCAGGCATTCCTAGAGAAGGAAGAAAGGTCTCAGATACACAACCTAACCTTACGCCTTAAGGAGCTGGAAAAAGAACAGCAAATAAAACCCCAAACCAGCAGAAGACAGGAAATAAAGATTAGAGCAGAAATTAATGCTATTGAAACCAAACCCCCCTCAAAAAAAAACAAAACAAAACAGTAGAACAGATCAATGAAAGCAGAAGTTGGTTCTTTGAAAGAATTAACAAAATTGATAAACCACTAGCCAGTTTGATCAAGAAGAAAAAGGAAAGGACCCAAATAAGTAAAATCAAGAATGAAAGAGGAGAGATCACAACCAACACAACAGAAATAAAAACAATAATAAGAGAATATTATGAGCAATTATATGCCAATAAAATGGGCAATCTGGAAGAAATGGACAAATTCCTAGACACATATACACTACCAAAACTGAAACAGGAAGAAACAGAAAATTTGAACAGACCCATAACCAGTAAGGAAATCGAATTAGTAATCAAAAATCTGCCAAAAAACAAAACTCCAGGGCCAGATGGCTTTCCAGGGGAATTCTACCAAACATTTAAGGAAGACTTAACACCCATTCTCTTGAAACTGTTCCAAAAAATGTAAATGGAAGGACAACTTCCAAAGTCTTTCTATGAGGCCAGCATTACTCTGATTCCAAAACCAGACAGAGACCCCACTAAAAAGGAGAACTATAGACCAATTTCCCTGATGAACATGGATGCAAAAATCCTCAACAAGATATTAGCCAACCAGCTCCACCAATACATTAAAAACACTATTCAACACGACCAAGTGGGATTTATACCTGGGATGCAGGGCTGTTTCAATATCCGCAAAACAATTAACATGATTCATCACATCAATAAAAGAAAGGACAAAAACCATATGATCCTCTCAATAGATGCAGAGAAAGCATTTGACAAAATACAACCTCCTTTCTTGATAAAAACCCTCAAGAAAGTAGGGATAGAAGGACAATACCTCGAGATCATAAAAGCCATATATGAAAGACCCAACGCTAAATCATCCTCAATGTGGAAAAACTGACAGCTTTCCCCCTAAAGTCAGGAACAAGACAGGGATGTCCACTCTTGCCACTGTTATTCAACATAGTATCGGCAATCTTAGCCTCTGCAGTCAGACAACACAAAGAAATAAAAGTCATCCAAGTCACACAGAAGGAGGCCAAACTTTCACTCTTCACAGATGACATGATACTCTATATGGAAAACCCAAAAGATTCCACTAAAAAACTTCTAGAACTGATCCATGAATTCAGTAAAGTAGCAGTATATAAAATCAACACACAGAAAACAGTTTCAATCCTATACACCAATAATGAAGCATCAGAATGAGAAATCAAGGAATCTATCCCATTTATAATTGCACCCAAACCAGTAAAATAACTAGGAAAAAAACCTAACTGAAGGGATGAAAAATCTATACGCTGAAAACTATAGAAAGCTTATGAAAGAAATTGAAGAAGACACAAAGAAATGGAAAAACATTCCATGCTCATGAGAGAAAATATTGTTAAAATGTCTATAACTACCCAAAGCAATCTACCTATTCAATGCAATCCATAGCATTCTTCACAGAGCTAGAACAAATTATCCTAAATTTTGTATGGAACCAGAAAAGACCCTGAAGAGCCAGAGCAATCTTGAAAAAGGAAACCAAAACAGGAAGAATCACAATCCCGGACTTCAAACTATACTACAAAGCTGTGGTCATCATGATAGTATGGTATTCGCATAAGAACAGACACTCAGATCGATGGAACAGAATAGAGAACCCAGAAATGGACCCACAAACGTATGGCCAACTAATCTTTGACAAAGCAGGAAAGAGTATTCAATGGAATAAAGACAATCTCTTCAGCAAGTGGTGCTGGGAAAACTGGACAGCGACATGCAGAGGAATGAACCTGGACCACTTTCTGACACCACAGACAAAAATAAATTCAAAATGGATGAAAGACCTCAATGTAAGACAGGAAGCCATCAAAATCCTCAAGGAGAAAGCAGGCAAAAACCTCTCTGATCTTGGCCACAGCAACTTCTTACTCAACACGTCTCTGGAGGCAAGGGAAACAAAAGCAAAAATGAACTACTGGGACCTCATCAAAATAAAAACTTCTGCACAGAGAAGGAAACAATCAGCAAAACTAAAAGGCAACAGACAGAATGGGAGAAGATATTTGCAAATGACATATCAGATAATATCAGACATATCCAAAATCTACACAGAACTTATCAAACTCAACACCCAAAAAACAAAGAATCCAGTGAAGAAATGGGCAAAAGACATGAACAGACACTTCTCCAAAGAAGACATCTAGATGGCCAACCGACACATGAAAAAATGCTCAACATCACTCATCATCAGGGAAATACAAATCAAAACCACAATGAGATACCACCTTACACCTTCAGAATGGCTAACATTAACAACTCAGGCAACAACAGATGTTGGCGAGGGTGCAGAGAAAGAGGATCTCTTTTGCGTTGTTGGTGGGAATGCAAGCTGGTGCAGCCACTCTGAAAAACAGCATGGAGGTTTCTCAAAAAACTAAAAATAGAACTACCCTATGACCCAGCAATTGCACCACTACGCATTTATCCCAGGGATACAGGTGTGCTGTTTCGAAGGGACACATGCACCCCCATGTTTATAGCGGCACTATCAACAATAGCCAAAGTATGGAAAGAGCCCAAATGTCCATTGATGTATGAATGATAAAGAAAATGTGGTATATATATACAATGGAGTATTACTTGGCAATCAAAAAGAATGAAATGTTGCCATTTGCAACTACGTGGATGGAACTGGAGGGTATTATGCTAAGTGAAATTAGTCAGAGAAAGACAAAAATCATATGACTTCACTCACATGAGGACTTTAAGAGACAAAACAGATGAACATAAGGGAAGGGAAACAAAAATAATATAAAATGAGGGAGGGGGACAACACAGAAGAGACTCATAAATATGGAGAATAAACTGAGGGTTACTGGAGGAGTTGTGGGAGGGAGAATAGGCTAAATGGGTAAGGGGCACTAAGGAATCTACTCCTGAAATCATTGTTGCACTATATGCTAACTTGGATGTAAATTTTAAAAAATTTAAAAAAAATAAAAAAAAAGAAATGTAAATGGTTCTGTAGGCTGGAAGAGAAGGAGTTCATGTGGTAGATTGGATCAGTTCTGAGGAGTAGAAAGTACACTTGGAAATAGAGATTGAAGTCAGGTGAGAAATGGAGGAGGCTTACAGGTGGTTTTAAGGAATTTGGCCTTTGTCCTTTGGGAAATGTAGAATAATTCAATAGTTTTAAGCAGGATATGATGTAATCTGATTTGCACTTAAGGTTTACCCTGGTGTTAGTATGAATGCTGAAGTGAAAGGCAGGGAAAATCTATTTTGGGGTGACTTTTACTGAGTGTGGTGGTGAATTTTATGTGTCAGGGCCATAGCGTGCCCATATATTTGGTCAAACATTGTTCTGGGTGTTTCTGTGAAGGTGTTTTGGATGAAATTAACATTTAAATGGGTAGACTTTGAGTAAAACAGATTGCTGTACCTAATGTGGCTGAGCTTCATCCAGTCAGTTGAAGACCTAAGTAGAATAAAAAGACTGGTCTCCCCTGAGGAAGAGAGAATTCTTCAGCAAACTGCCTTCAGACTTTATCTACAACATCACTTTTTCCTGGTTCTAGAGCAGAGTACTCCTAGACTCAACTGGAACATTGGCTCTTCTGTGTCTCTAGCCCATGAGCCCACTCTGCAGATTTTTGACTTGTCAGCCTCCATATCAGTGTAAACCAAGACTTTATAATAAATCTCTCTCCCTCCCTTTCTCACCCCCTCCCTCCTTTCTCTCTCCCTTCTCTCTGTCTCTCTTTTCTCTCTATCTCTCTTTTCTCTCTCTCTCTGTTGATTCTGTTTCTCTGGAGTATCCTGACTAGTATAAATTTTGGTACTGGGAGTGGTTCTGGAAGAACAGAATCTTAGGGATGAATTTTCTGAGTTCACAACAATGTGAATGTACTAACATTACTGAATTACACACTTATAAGTGGTGAAGATGATGAATTTTATTTTATGTGTTTTCATCACAGCTAAAAATAAAAAGTATTTTTTATTAGTAAAAAAAAAGAGAAGAAAGAATCTGGGTGGCCACATATATAATACTTTTGGATGTTTTTGTCAAAGTAACAATCTTAAATGGTTTAGCATTTGACAAGTCAGGAAATAGTCTAAGAAAACTTAATTGACTTGCCCAAGGCACCAAAGCTTAAAGTGGAGGAGGTATGTCTTGAACTTACATTTGCTGATGTAGTTTCCTATATTTTCACCCATTACTCCAAAACTGAAGGAAAACCTTTATTTCAGTCCAAGGACTTTACATTTGAATTACAATTTGCAGTTCTCTGGAAATAGCTCAGTACTTTCCAGGATGGCCACAATGTAGATGCTGACTAAGGATTTATTAACAATGGAGGTGGGCATGATCTGATGGGATTAATCAGGTATGGGTCACGCTGCCCCAGAAGTAATTTCCATAAACTACACAGAGAACCTAATTATGTAAATCACTTTAGAGATCCCCAACTGACCTTCTTGACAAGACCTGACCAGCAGTAATGAGTGGAAAAAGAAAATATTGAAAACTGGAATATTTCCTCAGACAAATCCAGAGTTGACTACAATGCTTCTTGAATTTGAGTGCTGTAGTTGCATACTGGGGACTACAATTGCTAATTCAAACTCCCTGAATGTGACATATAGATTCACTAGGAAGTAAACTAAAAAAAGAGCTGTTTTCTGTTTCTGAATGACCTAGCTTTATTAAAACTTGAAATGTTTCTCAAAGTGATGGTAAACAAACTTCTTGAACTGGCAAGGAAAAAAAAAAATCACTCTGTATTTTCTAATCAAGGAGGATTAAAAGGCTGTGAAACTATATCCAATGCACAAATGTTGTAATTATGATAAATATTTGTCCTTTCTGTTTTCACTACAAACTCAAAAATCCTAGAGTCTGTGTTTGGCACATGCAGGAGATTACAGCCATCTGCTGAGAGACAAAGCTGTCAATTATAAAACAATCTGGCTTTCCATTTCATTCCATTTCCAGGTTAAATCTGGCCCAGCTGAGGTAGAATCATACTATTACTACTATTAAAATTGAGAAATTTGTGGTGCCCTCTGCCCTGTAAACCTATTCTCAGGATCCCAAGAAATTTGCAAATCTCTGAACTTGGACTTTCAAACTCAAGGTCAGCATGTCTTGTACAGGCCATTAAATAAGGGAAGACTATGAGCTTTATATCTAACTTGAATACAAAATGATGTTTTTATTCATTTAAAATGTACTTTAGGCTAAGGGGAGAAATTATGGCAAACAGAAACAACTAAATGGGGATAGGGTTGTTCTCTCTCAGCAGGACTGGTGAACATTTAAAACAGAGGCTTTGAGGTTAAAAAATAATAAAACAATGAAACACAGGGGGCTCCTGGTTGGCTCAGTTGGAAGAGATTGTGACTCTTGATCTTGGGATTGTGAATTCGAGCCCCACATTGGGTGGGAGAGATTACTAAATATACAAACAAATAAACAAACAAATAAATAAATAAATAATAAACTTAAAAAAACCAATGACACATGAAAAGCAGAACGGTCAATTTAGTAATTTAGGATTTGGCAACATTGAGGAGGGACAATTCAAAACCATAGCAGAGACATTTTAATGGAAGAGGCAGTAGTCCTAAAATTGTGGCCATTAAAGACGAAATGGAAGTGAGTTTGCCTTTGTTACAGCCAGATTCCATATTAGAAAATTCACTCTGCTTTCTGAATTTTTCCTGCAGTTTTACTGGAAACAGTTATCTTAGTGCATTTTTTTTTCAACGTTTTTATTTATTTTTGGGACAGAGACAGAGCATGAACGGGGGAGGGGCAGAGAGAGAGGGAGACACAGAATCGGAAACAGGCTCCAGGCTCCGAGCTGTCAGCTCAGAGCCTGAGGCGGGGCTCGAACTCACGGACCGTGAGATCATGACCTGGCTGAAGTTGGACGCTTAACCGACTGCGCCACCCAGGCGCCCCTGGAAACAGTATCTTGTGTTTTGCCTTAGACAGTTAAATTACCTTTTAAAAGACTGCTCAGAAACTCTTCCATTCCTCAGCAGCAGTGGAGGAAGAATTGGCTTTTAAACAGACACCTCACAGTAGAGAATAAACATTTTCCCACCTACATCTGGGTGTGGGTCAGCCCTGAGGACACTTCCAAGTGGCCATTGAGAGCCTAGATTAAGACTCTCTTTACATAATGCTAATCATAGTGTTTTCTGGAAGAGTTCTTCCTCAAGGCCATTAGTGACCAGACAGAAATGAAAGAGTTTGAATTTTCTCAAGTGCATGATTCATCCCCTTAACTCAATTTAACAATCATACTTTGCATTTCATACCAATCTTGGGTCAATAATTTCACCTACTGACTCTTGAAATCAAAGCAAAAAAAACCCACTCTATTTTTTTATAATTGAAAGGCCCACTGAAACATAATTCATAAAGTTGCTAATGCTTCTCAGTTAACTATATAAATGCTTATCTAACAGGATTCAGCATAAAGCAAATTGGGTAACAATTAAGGCATCTGGCTCTAGCCTGCAGAAGCAAATTTGGCCTCCTGGTTCAGGGAGAAGGTTAAGTTGGATTTCAAAGTTACCTTCTACTTTCCAGCTGGCTCTGTCCTCCCATATGGTGACTGCTTATCCTAGCAGCATCCTCACTGTTACTATTTCATTTTCTCTTCTCTCTGTTTTGTACTCAACCATCAACACTGTGTATACTGGATCTTATTCCATCCACCAGATTAAATGTTAACCCTATGATAAAAAACAGTTGACTAACCTTATTGTTTAGTGCAGCTGTTCTCAGCTTTCAGTGTCAATATATTCCTGGACCACAATCAACTGTGAAGTTTATTTATTTACTTTTTTAAAGTTTAATTATTTTTGACACAGAGCGCTAGTTGGAGAGGGGCAGAGAGAGAGAGAGACAGAGAGGATCCAAAGTAGACTTTGAACTGACAGCAGAGAGCCCAATACAGGGCTTGAACTCATGACTTGCAAGATCATGACCTGAGTCAAAGTCGGATGCTTAACCAACTGAGCCATCCAGGCACCCCAATAAACTGTGAAGTTTACTATAATTCATTTGACACCTATACAGAGACTCCTCTACTTAAAGACTTTCAACTTCAGACTCTTTTAGACAAAAAATTTTCACTACAGAATCATCAACTTTTCTTTCCTCAACAAATGATAATATATGGGGGATCCTGCAGATAGGTATTGAAGGATCAGATATACCACCTAAAAATATACCATCTTGACATAAGGATTACTTTGAGTTGAAGGCAATTGAGAACTAACAGATGCAGAAAGTGTTCTCTGCCCTCCCCTTATCTGCCTAAAAGCAGAACATAAATTTCCCTTTGTGAAGGTGACCTCATTTTATCAGGAAGAGAAGAGTGACTGTCACCTGAGACAGAGAGCCAAGGTGAGTTTGCACAAACTTTACTAAAAAGCCCTTATCTCCCATCCATTGCCCCATATATTTCCTAGTCCCTTCCCCATAATTTATTGCCCTCTGAAGCTCAAACTTCCTTTCCTTTGTTAAAATGGTATACAAACCCCTGAGTCTAACCACTTTTTTGAGTGTCATTTTTCTATGAACTCTTATGTATGTAACTCTTAATAAAAATTCTGTGCCTCTTCCCCTCTTAATCTTTTGCTAACTTCACAGACCACCCCTTCAAGACTGAATGTGAGAATTATGATATGGAAGAGTTTCAACACTGCGTGCCTAAGGTTGATTCAGGAGAAGGACAGGAGTATGTTTGAGACTTAATTCCTACATGTAGTAAAGTTACTGCTGACGGAAATTTTTCTGGGGACCATGATGTTGGTTCACACTCAAGACAATTTGCATCTGCACATCATTAAGGTTAACGGTAAGACAGAAAATAAACTTGTGAAGTTTATTAATGACGTGGCTTCCACTACTTGTTAACCTACAATATCTGTTTTCCTATTTTTAATTCATAACTTGAATTTCTTATTCATAATGAATTTTTTTATTTATAACCCTTACTTCCTTATCAAGCTCTGATTTCATTCCAAGTAGCAGTGATTCACTGTTTAGGCCAAAGAAAAGAACTTACCACCTTAGGCCTCCTTGAAACTAGAGGATTATATGGCCCAGTTGTGGCTAATGAGGGGAGGTCTCCAAGTGGAGATTTTGAGAATAATATTGTTTTCCTGTCAAAAGAGACAAACTCATTTGACATGAATCATATGAACCGTTTGCTGTTTATTTTTCTCTTTTCCTCTTGCTGGAATACAGATGCAATGTCTGAAGCACGGCCATCTTGCAATCATGAAGTTAAAACAAACAAGCTAAGACCAAGAGGAAGAAGGAGCCTTGCTTTTGATGACTTCCTAAAACAACTGTCCCAGTTTTGGACTGCCTGTCTCTGGAATTCTGGTCGTGTGAGAAAAGTCTCTGTTTGAGCCACACTTGAGGTTTCTGTGATATGAAGCCATTTGTAGTTCTGACTGATACAAACTGCTCCAACAGATTTTAATATTGATAAAAAGTGGGCTATTTGGGGGAAAAATGCTTGGAAGGTCTTTTTTTAAGACTCTGAGGACTAGCTCAGACTTCTATGCAGGAAAGGGTACTGGTTGAGCAAGTTCAGTTTCTCTCTGAAACTACAGACTTACATAAAGGGAAGAAGAAAAAGACAAACAAATTTTGGCTATTCTCTTTCTTTGCCAAGGGACTGGCATTAGTAAGTTATTTCTCTTTATGCAAATTAAAATGCATTGAATATTTTTCCCACAATAATGCCTCTTTCCCTCACTTGTCCATTGAAGTTCCCTACTAGTGATAGAAGGGAGGAACTTCCTGGAATCAAACACACCCTGGGAGTTTGTCCTCCAAGGGAATCTCCTATGCTATATTTGTCACAGGGAACTATTTAAAAACTGCTGGAATAATACATGTAGCTATGATTAGTTTTCTAAATTCACATGCTGATTTTAATGATCCTTTCTTTAAATGCAAAGTCTTAACCCAACAGAATTCTGTAGAAGAATGAGAAGGTGGGTGTTTGGGGAACTGGTCCTTTCAGTATTCAAAATTGGTTCGCCTCCATGGGTAATCCTCTTTTAGAATACGAATGCTAGATGGAGGTAAGTTGGTGGAAAAGCGAAAGGGAGAGGAAAAAAGTGGCCTCCATCATAATACTTTGCATATGGCTCCCAAGCTTTCTCAGTAGGTTTATTTGCACAGTGATCATTCCTTAGGGCTCCCTGCACCAGGTAAAGATTCCATCATTAGGTTTGTGATTTGTAAAACTCCCTTGCTGCCTCACTCTCACTGGAAGGGACCAAATGAATCAATCCGCATCACTTTCCCAAGGCTCTGTTTGCAACCAAAAGGGCCAAAGGTTTTCTTGTTTATGATTAGCAAAACATCCTGCTAGAATGAGCTCCACAAGAAGGTTTGCCAGCATCACACATCCTCATCCCTACATCCAACTCATAAAGAATATACACTCTTTGTGGTGTATAGAATGGTGCTTAGCAGCTGTTTAACAGCACAGCAACTGTACACAGGACTAAAAAGCAAAGGAAAATACCAGATTTGATTGAACCTGCCGGGAAAATTTCAGGTGGCATAATGTAATTACCTGAGTTAGGATATTGAGGTTAAATAACACCTATGCTCTCTTACCTAAAAGTATCTAGGATCTATACCAGCCATAAATGACTTGGATCTTAGTTTTATAACCTGGTAGTGGAAAGGGAGGCAGTTCTCCAGCAGCACAGCAGTCTCTTGTTGGAAACCCTGTTTCTCATCCGGCACCACCTGTGTGTCCCCTTGGCTGCCCCCCAGCACAAGGCACTGATGCAGCCAAACCCACTGAGCCTGTGAGAGTGGCCAGAAACACAGCAGAAGGTGTTGGCTTCCTGGCCTCTCGTTGAGGCCATCTGGACCCTCTAACACACCTGTTTGGGAGGGTTTCCGTAGCTTCGTTTACAAATGTAAGTGCAGCTCAAAATGTTCCAGTCCAGTGCTGATCATTCGCCCTTACTTTTTGGGATGTTAATTATGCAACAAGATCATTTCTGTGCCCATTTTTCTCCTCCATTATAAACTTTAGATGACAAAAATGTGCTTCTCAGTATGGTTTTTTTTTAGTAGAATGAACAGATGTAAAAGTGTTTTCAATTCCTTAATAAAGGTGACATTAGGCCAGATTTGATATTACACTAAGTCCCACATAACATTTAAAAATGGGTTTTTTCAACCATAAAATTACTAATTGATCTGTCTTGTAAAAAGATAAAGGAAATGAATGCCTATTTGAGTTTCATTTCTGTCAGGCTTCCGATTCCTTATTTTATGTAGTGCAAAATGAATTTTAATGAACCAGCCTCCAAATTTCAAAATACGCCATTACCCTTCCAAAGTAATTGGCATATTTGACTGCCTTTTCCTTTCTTAGAGTCTGTCTGACTTTCTAATCTTAAAGTCAATGTTCCATTCAACATGTTCTTCTGCATGCCATCTGAAAGAAGTAAATTAAAACAAGAGGAGAGACTATACCAGGAAGAATTCATTCATTGAGCCACTCAACAAATATTTATGGAATTCCTGCTGTAGGTCAAGCACTGTTCCAGGTGCTGTAGAAAGAGGGGGACATAAGTGAAAAATCCCTGTTTTCATGGAGTTTCCATGTCAGTGCAGTAAGTCAGTATAATAGACACACAAATATATAATATTCAGGTAATCAGAGCTACAGAGAAAAATAATGAATGTTGATGTGTAGAAAGGCACAAGATGGAGAGTCTCAAGCAGAGACTCAACTAAAGCAAAAGTGTGAGCTATTGGGGGATGAGAATCAGCAGATAGAGTAGCCTTTCTTCTTCCTCCCATTTAAAAAACAATTGTTTAATGTTTTGTTTTGTTTTTTTGAGAGAGACAGAGACAGAGGCGGGGGAGGGGGAGAGGGAGAGGGAGAGGGAGAGGGGGAGAGAGAGAGGGAGAGAGAGAGAGAGAGAGAGAGAGAGAGAGAGAGAGAGAGAGAGAGAATCCAAGGTAGGCTCCAGGCTCTGAGATGTCAGCACAGAGCCCGATGCAGGGCTTGAACTCATGAACTGTGAGATCATGACCTGAGCTGAAGTTGGACACTTAACCAACTGAGCCACCCAGGTGCCCCTCTGATCTCAGCTTTTTTGCCTACTTATATACATACAAAACATTTCTGGCTGCATTGTCTAATCTGGGAGGGAAGCTACAGAGGGCATGAGGAGAAAGGCAACTTTGATTGAGTACCTACTTGTGCCACAATATGTATATTTCCATTTTGTGAATCTGTGGGGCAACACTCTGGTCTGTTGATCTGATCCTTATTTTACAGCTGGGGAAGCAAAAGCTCAGGGACATCAGGTAGTTCGGTGGACAAATGTTCTAGTTATTTATTGTTGCCTTACAAACTCCTGAATTTTGTGGCTTAAAATAACAATTATTATTTATGTTGCTCATAAATATGCAATTTGGGCAAGACTCAAAAGGGAAGGCTTATGTCTGTCCCCTGTGGCATCATTTGGGGAGCACAATTTAGGGCTAAGGATCCATATCCAAGATGACTCATTCCCATGGCTGGCAAGTTAGTGTTATTTATACAATTTATCCAATGACTGTCGGAGGGCCTGTGGGCCTCCTTTTCTCTCCATGCAGACTGGGCTTCCTCACAGCATAGTGACTGGGTTTCTAAAACAATGTTCTAAGAGAAGCATAAGATAGAAAAACATGGCATTATGATGGTGTAGTCTTGGAAGCCCATTATGCCCAGCTCTGCCTCTCACTAGTATTGGGTCCTTAGCAAACTGACATCACCCCAGAGGGAGGGCATTTTCCAAAATAACAGGTTTCTCTGCAACCATTTGTTTAGTCAACAAGCATTTCTGAGTGCCTCTAGCACAACAGAACTCTGCTCTGGAATCCAATTGCTTGACTTTGCATCCTAGCTCTCCCACTTGCTTGCTGACAAATTAGGAAGATTTACTCAATCTCTTTTTGCCTCAGTTTTATTAAATGTAAAGCATCAGGATTTAAGGGAAGTCCAGAGAACTTCTCATGTACCTAATAAGAGCACTAATTTCTACCCCTGCAATACCATCAGCTCAGCCCCAATGCCTTAAAAAATCAATCCCAAGAAGGAAGGTAAAATTAGAATTAATGGCCTACCTTCTCCAAAATTGCCATACATTTTATCTCCACAAGAGGTCCAAGACTTATATGATATCTTTTACAAGAATTCCTATTCCCTTATGTTTTTATATAACCCTGAATCTAATGCAAGCTCTCGTCTACCATTACCACCATCACCCTTGCCCCAGCAGAGCACCAAACTCTTCCACTCGTCCTTTTGGAATTCATGGGCATCATAAGGGCAAAAACAAAAACAAACAAACAAAAACTTCTTTTCTAAGCGATCTCCTCACCTTCTTTAAGGGGAAATGGTTTCCTAAAGCTCTTCTCTGCAGTAGCTGTTTCTTCGTTTCTCTTGTTTCTGTTTGTTTGTTTGTTTTATTTTGTTTTGTTTTGTTTTTTACCACATCACCCCATGTGGTGAAGGGCTTTGTGGTAGGATAATCATCTTTCTTGATTTTTCTTACTGTGTCTAAATCATTTCTTTTCTCACATCCCCAAATCCAATGTTCTTCAAAGCAAATGCCATAAGACTATATTGCCTGCCATCACTACACAACACAATCATCCACGGATACCATGCTTTTTCCTTACCATTCACTTGGGACTTTAGCACCTGCCTCAGTCAATAAGTTTTTCCTCTGCTACTGTATCAGTCACTATGTTATCTGGTTTTACCACATGTACAGATAATCCACCCATTATCCTGGCCTCTAACAATAAATTGTCCTTCCCTCTTCTAAAAGTCTTGTCTTTTATCCCATCTCTACCATGCACTTTTACAGCCATATTTTGGATCCTATCTTTTCAGCTTAGCACTGGTTCCAATAATTCTTTAGTTCATCAAGAATTTTAATCCACTTTTTTTCAACATTCCTCTCTTCCTTCTTCTTCCTCCTTATCTTGCTATGTAGGTAGGATTCTATAGTCTACTACTAATGACCAATCCTTTTCATAGTCCATCACTGACTTGACCTTTATTTCCTATGCAAACACAGTGGTTTGAAACACCACTCATTTGTTTATTTCACAGTTCTATAGGTCAATGTCTTGTGGGTTCTTACCTGGAGACTCTGAGGAATTATCCACTTCTAAGCTCATTCAGATGTTGGCCAAACAATTCCATACAATTGTAGGACTGAGGTCCCATTTCTTTGCAGGCTGTTGGCTGGGAGCCACCCTTAGCCCCTAGAGGCCACTGTCTGGTCCTTGCATGTAGACCATCACATTTCAAAGCCAACAAGTTCCATTGAATCTTTCTCATACTTAGAATATCTCTAATCTCTTCTTCTGCCTCTCTGCTTTTAATGTTTCATGTGTCTACATTGGGCCCACCTGGATTATGCAAGATAATCTCCTTATCTTAAATTCAGCTGATTAATAACCTTACATCTTCAAAGTTCCTTTATAGCAGGAGCTAGATTAATGCCTGATGGAATAACCAGGCGATAGGATCCTGGAGAGTCATCTTTAAAATTTTGCCTACCACCATCCATGTAACTTTTACATGACAAACTCTAACTCTGTTTAAACCTGGTTCTTGACCACTTTGCAGCTACTCCATAGCATCTCAGTATGGCTGAAGAAAAACATTCAATATTCTTACAGGGACATTCTGAATTTGTGATGGCAAACTTCAAGCAGGACTCAGCACAGTCCAACAATCATTCTGTGCTTCCCTAGGGACACCAGCATATAGAAGATGTTTAAGACATTGGGACTAATGAGCTCAACAATAGAGAGAATGTTGATAGAGAACAGAAGAGAGCTGATGATTGAGCTCCGAGGAGGTCCAATATTTAGAAGTCAGGAAGGAGAATCAAACAAAAGGAACTGAAGAAAAAAAAGCAGCCACAAGTACAAGGAGAGTACAGTGATCTAGACAATAAATAAAGAAGGTGTCTTAGGAACTGGGGATTCATCAACTGTGTCAGATGTTGCCAAGAATTGGGAATTGTTCATTGGGTTTGGCATAATGTAGGTCCACAGTGACCCTGAGAAGTGGAATATTAGTAAATGGTAGGGGCAAAGTCTGACTGGAATGAGTTGAAGAGAAAATAGCTATTACGGAAGTAAAGAGAGCAAGAGTGGACAACTTTCTAAGGAGTTTTGCTATAAAAATGAGCACAGAAATGGGGGCAGTGCTGTAGGGTTTTGTGGGATTTAAGAGCAAAGAAAGATTGGTGTGAAAGCAGAGGGGGGTGTTTGTATTGACTACTAGTTGGTGTGAAAACCCAAAAGAATCCACTTAGAAAATTTTAATTTCAGCTTTTCACTGTTAATATTTTCAAATTACTGAACATTGAATGTGTGGATACTTGCTTAGATCTTTATGCATTACTGGACAAGTTCTAGCACAGTGTAGAATAAGAAGGCCATAACACATTACACTGTACCCAGGAGCCATATATCTTTTCCATGACAAAGTCCAGGGAGGATTTTATTTTTTTTTAATGGGAGAAATTTCTGTATTTTGTATTGTGAGGTTAGCAATGCAGCAAAGAGAGAAAAAGGATGCAGAACAGAAAGTACAACTGTAATTGGAAAGTCATAGAATAGGCAAGAGGGGATGAGATTGAGTGCATCCTGGGAGGTTGATATTAAATTAAAGCAAGGAGTTAAATAGGAGCAGGGAAGATGAATATTTGCATAAAAATGCAACAGATGACAAGATTTGATAATGGGGAAATACCATAGATTTCGTCTGATTGCTTTGAATCTTCTTCCCAGTGAAATAGAAGTTGAAGCCATCATCTGGATATATAATATGAATAGAGTATTGAAGATTAGAAAAACATGTGAAATGCCATGTGGGGCAGTGGAAGCATCCCATCTCAATCAGGCTTTGCCCCTACCATTTACTGATATTCCACTTCTCAGGGTCACTGTGGACCTCCACAATGCCAAATCCAATGAACAATTCCCAATTCTTGGCAGCATCTGACACAGTTGATGAATCGCCTGTTCTTAAGACACCTTCTTTATTTATCTTCTAGATCACTATAATCTCCTGGGTTTTCTTGTACTTGCACTCTTGGCTGTTCTTTTTTAGTTCCTTATGCTTGGTTCTCCTTCTTCCTGACCTCTAAATATTGGACTTCCTCGGGGCTTAGTCATCAGCTCTCTTCCATTCTCTATCAACATTCTCTCTATAGATGAGCTCATTAGTTCCAGTGTTTTAAACATCTTCTATATGTTGATGGCTCCCAGTTTTAGATTTCTAGTTCTGACATATCCCCTGAGCATTAAACTCATTTCCCAATTGCTTACTCAACATCTCCACGTGGTTGTCTAATAAGGTTCTCAAAATTAGCATGTCTAATATAACACTCATGCTCCTCTCCATTTGCTCTCTCCCCTCCCCACTACAAGTCAGTTCTCTGCCTGTTTCATCTTCATCAATGTTACAATTCACCTATCTGCTCAGATCAAAACTGTGTTAGTCAGGGTTCTCCATAAGGCAGAACCAATTAGATGTGTAAACATGTAGAAAGAGAGATGTCTTTTAAAGAATTATTAGCTCAGGCAATTGTTGAGGGATAGCTAGCCTGAAATCTGTAGGGAAGGGCAATAGGCTAGAAACTTGGGGAGGAGTTGAGGTTGCAGCGTAAGTCCAAACACAGTCAGGAAGCAGAATTCCTTCTTCCTTGGGGAACCATAGTCTTTGCACTTAAGGCCTTCAACGATTAAAGGGTACTGCCTCACGTTATGAAGGGTAATCTACTTTACTCAGAGTCTATTGATTTAAATGTTAATCACATTAATCATATTAATATTTATCTAAATGAAACTTAAATTTAAATGTTAATTTAAAAAGTATCTTCACATCAGCATCTAGCCAAGCTGACATAAAATTAACCATCACCGTCCACCCCTTATCAACTTGACGTCCGTATGCACCTTCTTAAATCATATTTAATCTCCAAACAAAGGCCATAAGGTCATACTTCTGCTTAACATGATAGAGATATCCTATGTACAACCAAAACACACTCATAGTTTTCCTAGAAAAGGATGCAAAGTCCTTAGGTGACATTCACTTTTCTTCTTTATATCTTGTACTTAAATACTGTAATGTAAACTCTGTACATCTTTTCTTATGTGATATGATAAAGAGAGAAAAGGGAAAAAAAACAAATATATTATATATATTATTTATGTTTATTATATATATTCATATATATTTATTAAATATTATGTATATGTAATATTTTTGGTGTCAATGCAGAGCTTGTGTCCAATAATCTTACATGGTCGCTATTTTTAGTTCTCCCTTGTAGGAGGCCCATAGGCAGCAACTATGGCACCCATTCAGAATGACATGATCCTGAAGCATGACTTCCACAAGGACAGGCCAGGGCACTTGGCCATGTGGTTCAACCAGCTGGTGCAGAAGATCCACAAATACAAGACCTGAGAAGCCAAGGCATGCCACAATGTCCAATGCCCTGCATGTGGGCCCATCCAGCCCACTGTGAGGTGCCCTATGGTGAGGTATCACACCAAAGTGCAAGCTGGCAGGGGCTTCAGCTTGGAAGAGTTAAAGGGTGGAAGGCTGGCATTCACAAGAAGGTGGCACAGGCCATTGGGATCAGTAGATCCAAGAAGGGGAACAAGTCCACTAAACCTCTGCAGGCCAATGTGCAGCAGCTGAAGGAATACCACTCCAAGCTCATCCTCTCCCCCCAGGAAGCCCTCAGCCTCCAAGAAAGAAGATAACTCTTCTGAAGAACTCAGATTGGCTACCCAGCTGACAAGACTGGTCATGCCTATAGGGAATGCCTATAAGAAGGAGAAAGCCAGAGTCATTATAAAGGAGAAGAACTTCAAGACCTTTGCCAGTGTTAGCATGACCCATGCCAATGCCAGGCTCTTTGGCATCCAGGCAAAAAAGACCAAGGAAGCTACAGAACAGGATGTTGAAAAGAAAAAGTGCCACTGACAAGTTGTGGAAAAAAAGGGCATTATTTTATTTTCCTCAGTACATAGTCACCTTGATAAAAGGCCATATATCCCTTTGGAATACACTGAGAGAAATATTAACAGTATACATTTTTGACAGTGTGGTGAGGTCCTTCCACAAGGGGAACTGTCCTCTCTTTCCTTCAATTCAAGGGGTTCTTAGTCTCTATAAACTGGCTCGAGTTTAGGAATTATGGGTCTGTGATTCTGCTTTTATAATTCAAATTTGTCTCTTGTTCCTGTGACCTAGATCTCTCTGCTTATACAAATCAAGTAAGAATTTAGTAGACTTACCATGTGTTTTACTCCTAGAAATACCATGATCAACTAGCCAATACTGTAGGTCTCTGAAAGTCATAATATTCTGAATGCTGCTTTGATTCTGCTGTCCATTATAGTAACCATGCCCATCTTGCCTTTGGTGATTAAATAGCACCACTTGGCCTCTGACATCTTGGGATTCAATTACTTCCATTGCATTTAGGTTTTCCAATTCAGTGACAGATGTTCCCACTATAATTTCTGACTTAGAAAATCAGGGGCACCTGGGTGGCTCAGTAAGTTAGGCATCTGATTTCAGCTCAGGTCATGGTCTCACAGTTCTTAAGTTCGAGCCGCACGTCAGGCTCTGTGCTGACAGCTTGGAGCCTGCTTCAAATTCTGCCTCTCTCTTTCTCTCTCTCTCTGCCTCTACCACTCACACTGTCTCTCTCTCTCTCTCTCTCTCTCAAAAATAAATATTAGGAAAAAAAAAAGAAAATCACAGAGCTCCTCAAGAATGTTGGGGCTCCGCTCACAAACTTGTTGTTCATAGTCATAGTGAAAATTATGTCCTTTGTACCCTCCTAGGGTGGATGAGCATATCTTAAATGATAAATCCACTCTAACATTCCAGTCTCCCTAAGCTTTTGAATCTCCTCCTTTCTAGTTTATCCAGGCAGTTCTGGCATTTCAGTTCATTTAGTGTCAGTCACCTGTTGGTTTGTGTTTCAGGTAGCCAACCAACCAACCAGTTAGAGCTTTTTCCAACCCTCTAAGTTGCAGCATTAAATCCAGATGTCTGCTTAGTGGGCCTAAATAAATTCTGCCTGATCCAATTTTATGGTCTTTCTACCACTATGCCACACCTTTAATATTTACTCCTACCCACATTTCTTGGATTTCTCTTTATATAAATTGGAAAAATCAAGTAGTTCTTGTGGAGTGTACTCCACCTATTTATGGGTTACACTTTGTACCTCACCATTAGGGGCCTACAGGAACTTGAGTCCAGTGATAAATCTAGAAGCAAAGAGGAGTGGTGGGGGTAGGTTCTGAGGAGAATCAGCAGTGTCTTGTAAGGCAACTACCTTAGGGGAGGCCATTACAATTTGTTCAGGTAGAGGAGGGTTAATCTCCTCAGATAAGGATGGAGTGGTTGCTTCTACTGGCAAAGAAGACTCATGGGAGTTTAAGGGTTCAATGTCCCCAGCTTTATCAGGATCTTCCCATATGTCCCCAATCAAATTTTCAGGATCTCATTCCTTCCCAATCTATGCCCTCACTTTAATAGCAGACACCCTGTGAGGTTGAAAATTCAATTTGCATTGTAATTCAACCACTTGCGGGATGAGACTCTGAGTTTAGTTTTCAGCAATCTCAGCTCTTTGGCTACAGGTGATAAGGGTTTCTTTCAGGACAGACAGAGATACTTTTAGGTCATTTATGCAGCACATGATCTGGGAATTTTTTATCCTTTTATTTCCTTTCATTTCCTCATCCTTTTATTTCCTCACTTTGTCCAGTGCAATTAGGAGCAACTAGCCAATCTCATACTCATTATTTTGATAAAAATGTTCTAAAATATTAATAACATGGTCACTCAGAAACTTGTCTAAGAGTTTGATTAGGAGTATCCAATGGCGATACTTCATGAACCTCTATTGTCACATCACACGACAGACTATCCATGCTCTGTTTACTAATGGAGTAGTCATCAGTGCCTTTGATTTAGTAAGATTAGAGAACCAATTCCAAAAGCTGGGCACCATGCTCCAGCTAACTTGATGCATAAAATTAAGCATTATAAAAACCTACAATCCTTAACGTTTTTCATTCTTACCACATTTGATCCAACAACTCCACTTTCAGAGTATACCCTGCCTCTTATCATTTATCACATTCAACATTGTTGCCATCCTCATCCAAACCATCATCATCTCTCACCTACACTCTTAAAATAGTCTTTTTGTTTTCTTCTTTCACTCTGCCTTCTATCACACTGGTCCTACATACACTCTGAGTCTGTAATTTGTGCAACAACCAAAATCGTTTATTTAAGATCTAAATTTAATCATTTCACTCATCAGCTCCAAAACTCCAGTGGCCCTATCAAACGCAAAAGTAAAACTCAAACTTCCTATTGTTTACAACTCTCTGCAGTCCGGCCCTGCCTCTTTCTCTGATTTTACGTCCATATTCACCAGCATTTTTACTTCCTAATTTCCAACTATAGGTGTGTTGTTTTTTTTTTAATGTTTCTTAATGTTTATTTGTTTTTGAGAGAGGGAGACACAGAATCTGAACCAGTGAGCAGAGCCCGATGCGGGGCTAGGACTCACAGACCACGTGATTATGACCTAAGCTGAAGCCAGATGCTTAACTGACTGAGTCACTCAGGCACCCATCAACTGAAGGTGTTTTTGTTCCTTTTGCCTGGAAACCTCTCCCAGATGTTTATATGGCTCCATTCAGATCCTTGCTCAGAAGTCACCTCTTCAAAGTCCTTTCAGGGTCACTCCATTAAAATTAAACATTATACACTATTCTCCTACCCTGATTAACATTTCTTCACTACCCTTATCACTGTTTAGCATATTATATGTGTATTTGTTTGATGTCTCCCTTACCAAGTAGAATAAAACCTCCAAGGGGACAAGGGCTTGCATGCTTTGTGTCCTGCCAAATCCCAAAGCCCTAGAACTATATCTAATGTACAGTAATGCACAATCATATTCGTCAAATAAATGAATGGTAGTAATAACAGTACCCTAAGGTTAGTACTTATAAGGTTGGGTTAAATTTGATAATACACATATGCCAAAGACTGCTAATTATCTTCTAATGTCAATTCTTCTTTCCTTCTTTCCTAATAGAATCCCCAATTTTTATTTAGTCATATGGTTTCAGTCACTCTGAACTAGTCCCATGCCTGGAGTCAGACTGCAACCACTGTTGCACCCACCACCTCATGTTGCCTCTGGACCATGGACCCCACAGTGAACAAGCTTCGGGCCTTGGTGAAAATGTGCAGGCAGGATCTGAGTATTCTGCACACTGAGGAAATGCACTTCCTGCATGAGTGGATGGAGAGCGTGGGGGTAAAATACCACCTGCTATTTATAAAACTAAATCAGAAGACAATATCAAAGAAGAAAAAACAGTAAGAAGGAGGAGGAAAACAAAGACAGATGAATCATAAAGTGAGGAAAGTGGTCTAAAAGTTTACAGTGAAGTGTGATTGAACCAGATACTTATGCCCCTCAAGAAATGGGAGATGAAAATGTAGAGATGACTGAAGAAATGATGGATATGGCAAATGATAAAAATGTAGCTGCCAATGATGCCCTAAGTGATGGTGAACTACAGAAAGCCATTGACTTGTTCACAGATGCTATTAAGCTGAATGCTTGCTTGGGCACTCTGTATGCCAAGAGAGCCAGTGTCTTCATCAAATTACAGAAGCCAAATAAATACTGCCACCCAAGACTGTGACAGAGCTATAGAAATAAATCCTGATTCAGCTCAATCTTACAAGCAACAAGGGAAAGCATACAGACTTCTAGGCCATTGGGAAGAAGCAGCACATGATCTTGCCCTTGCTTGTAAACTGGATTATGATGAAGATGCTAGTGTAATGAGGAGAGAAATTCAACCGAGGACCAGAAAACTGCTGGACATCAGAGAAAGTAGGAGAGAAAATATGAAAAGTGAGAGATCAAAGAAAAAGTAGAAAGGGTTAAGAAGGCTTGGAAAGAACATGAGAGAGCCTAGAAGAAAGAAGAAGCCAGAGGACTATCAGGAGCTCAGGATGGCTCTTTCCCAGGTGGCTTTCCTGGGGGGATGCCTGGAATGACAGGGGGCAAGCCTGGAATGTCAGGAATGCCTGGGCTCACTGAAATTCTTAGTGATCCAGAGGTTCTTGCAGGAATGCAGGATCCAGAAGTTATCATGGCCTTCCAGCATGTGGCCCAGAACCCAGCAAATATATAAAAATATCAGAGCAACCCAAAGGTTATGAATCTCATCAGCAAATTGTCAGCCAAATTTGAAGGTCAAGAATAATGCCCTTCTGACAAATAAAGCCCTTGCTGAAGGATAAGCAACTTAGATCACCTAATGGACGTCACAATAACACAAACCAGCGTACCTCTGGCCTTCTCATGGAGAAAGCTGGGGTGCTGTGAAGATAATCCCTACCCCTCTGCCCAATATGCAACTGAGACATTTTACAGTGGTTTCCCATTGGGGTATTCATTCAGATAATATTTTCCTACTAGGAATGACAAACTTTAAACACTTCTTAAGTCTTAAAAATATTTGAAAACCATTTAAGAGGGTGTGTTAATCCCTACATTTTTCCTTACTAATCATTTCAGTTTTTTTTTTTTTTTTTTCCTCTTTGGCTTAATTGGGCAAGGAAGATATTTCAGTATGGGAGATGTATTGCTTAGTCTGAGTGAAATAAAAGTTTATTAGCAGGGGGCAAATCTCACATTTAAACACATAAAGTTTAAGTTGGTTACTGAGGCATTTTGACTTCTTTTTAAATGCTTTATTTTTAAAACATGATTTATTTGATAAAATCACTGGGACCACCAGTATTGCAGTAGGACCTGGGTAAGGACCAGAAGTACTTGACAAGGCAGCAGAAACCTTACTCCTTTTATAGAGCATGCATCCTCGTGCAGATGCATTGAAATATTGCACTGTGGTTAAGGGATGGTTTTTATAGTGCTGCAGTAGAGTTGGATTACTTAGCTGTGTTCTTGTCTGATATAGAAAATGAACATTTCACATCATTTGCACACAAAAAAGACTCCATTTCCCACCATGCCTTTCAGTTAGGAATGCTCATGTGACTAGTTTCAACCAATATGGCATAAGCAAAGTTCCACATGAAACTTCTGAGAAGAGATCTTAAAAGAAGTAGGTGAAGAGGAGGAGTTTGTCCCCCTTCTCTTTCTTGGCTGACAGCAATTCAGGCATGATGGCCGGATCTCCAGAAGCTCTAACATCCATGTTGAAGCATGAGATGACCTTCAGAATAGAATTCTACCATGGAGGATCATAAGATACAAAGAGCCTGGGGTTTTGCTACCACAGAGTGACATATTATGTCTAGCCTCCGAACTTCTTGACTGTGAGGAAAAAAGTAGACTTCTTTCATTCTTAATTCATTATTTTGAGATTTTCTGTTTCTTTCAAACAAGAAACAATTTTAACATGTAAGTGACCAAGACAAACTTTGGACTATAAAACCTTAGTAAGTATTGTCTTTTAGTTGGTATTACTGTCATTATTTAAAAAACATTTTTTTAAATGTTTATTTACTTTTGAGAGAGAGACAGAGAGTGAGTGGGTAGGGGGAGAGAGAGAGGGAGACACAGGATCTGAAGCAGGCTCCAGGCTCCGAGCTGCCAGCACAGAGCCCGATGTGGGGCTCGAACTCACGAACCGTGAGATCATGACCTGAGCCAAAGTCAGACGCTTAACCGACTGAACCACCCAGGCACCCCTACTGTCATTATTTTTTTTTCTGTTTCTGTATCTCCTTGTTAGCATTGTTGTTATTTTTATATGCTGTATACTGTACCAAATTTTAGGAATATGGGCAAGAATAAAATAGAGCTTTGATTTAAAGGACATTGTGTTTTGGGAAGGGTGGAGATAAAATGACAGTACAATGTGAAATGTGCTTTAATGCTTTAATAAAAACATGCTATGGGAACACATAGGAAGGAAAGCATAAGTCTTCCAGGAGGAGTAGAGGCAGATTCATTGCAGAAGACATAAATCTTGAAACAAGATGTAAATATGTATAGCAAACTATCATGAGGACAGAAGGTTGGGGAGGGCAGAAAGAAAAGCAAAAGAAATGACTGCATATGGGCTTCCCTATCTGGTGAGCAGGAGTAATTTGGACCTTACCAAAAAAAGTAAAGCTGAGACTCTAAGCTTTATTGACTCTAAGAAAGCTGAGACTCTTATCTTACCCAATATTTCATTGCAAATGTGAAGTCACTGTATTAAACAAACAAACATTAGCATCAGTTTGCTTGATTACAAGATGGGTTGGTATCTTAGAAAGCAAAGAGGTGATTTCCAGATGGAATGTATATAATCAGGTCTATTAAAAGAAATGACATATCTTTGTTGGGCTTTTTGGGGGATAGAGGTGGAGGAAAGAGGTGGGGAGGTAGCAGGAGAGAATATATAAATGTATAAAATTAGAAAGTTCTTCCAAGGGAAGGATAGCCACTTAAGGTTCTTAAGGCAACAATTTCTAAAGTAGTTTCTAAAAATTAAACTGTAAGTACGCCCTAGTCTGTTCTTTATATTGACAAGCAATAAGGAGTTTAGGATAGTATTCATTTGACTTTATTTTTCAAGGCAATTTTTTAAATAAATTTAAAAATCCTCATCCTAACCTCCACTGTATGTTTTTGTAGTGCAAGTCAGAGGGTAAAGGAAGGAGAACTAAGACAGGAAAACAAGGATAAACAGTTGGGGATTTCTTCCTTAAGACATCTTTACTGCTGCAACCTCAGTGCTTCTGCTGATTCCTAATTTGGACCCTCAGGATTCTTGACATTGTCTGTTTAACCTCCTGAAACTAAGCTGACCTTAAATTTTCTCCTGGAATTTCCTTTTACCTCTAACACTAGATTTAGCATTTATTCACAGCTTCTCTAATACTCACTCTTGATTTTTTATCTTGATACCCTGTCCCACTAGCAAATTATTTTAAAAGTAATTTTTAATATGTCTCAGAGCCAAGTGTACTCTGAAAATGCAATGGAAATCTCTTGAAAACTATTAGTTGATCTATAAAAGTCTGATTTACAGATACTAAATTTCAAGAATGACTGTATAATAAAAACAAAACAAAGTAAACAAAACAAACAAAAATACTCCATAAGGCAACTGTTAAAGGAATTGATTTCTGGGACTGAAGGGAAGGGAAAATAACATTTGCTTAATATTAACCTATTATAATGTATTCTTCACCTCAGCTTCTCTTTGCCACATTTTAAAGCCGCAACCCTTTTTACTGACCATATAATTCAAATCTTTCTTTGGAGAAATATGCAATAGTTGGTAATTGCATGCATTCTAAAGCATCTCATTTTATGCCCCCCAAATGCATGATTTACTTTGAATGATAAATATGGCTATGAAATGGAGTGTTTCCGGCATTCACAGATCAAATGTAACTAGGGAGAAATAACTCAGATGCATCCTGATGTTTTATATTTCCATGCACTAATATTTGCTTCACACCATATGTCACAGTAACACAAGAATGTGATAAAGTAGAACAGCCCAGTGGTTCTCTCTTCCAACATCTGGTCTTCTGAGGAAGTCTAGCACTTTAGAGATTCATGTTTAAATCCCCAGATAGGTGGGATAATCAAATGCCTTGGTGAGAGGAAGCAAAGGGAGTACTGGAAAGTCTTCTTCCTATTATCAAATTAGCATCAGTGAATACTGTAATAATCTCAATCGAATTAAACAAACAGACCTAGTAGTCCAGTGGATGCTCCCTGAAAAGCCACACACAATATCCATTCCCAGAGCAGTAAAGAAAACCAGATGTTAGCTTTTAAAATAGTAGCCATTCGTCAAGCCTTCTGACTCTGTTTTGTTCAAAGCAGCCGAACCTGGAGGGACCACAGCTACCTAAGGAACAATGGCAAAATCATCTTCCTAACGCTGGCATGGCCAGTCTCCACAGAAAAAGATCAAGACCACATCAGCTAAATTGATAGGATTTGCAACACATACTTATCTCTCCAATCCTTTATAAAAAAGGGGGGGGGGATATGCTTTCATATTTCCTACTCCCTTTCAGGAGTAAATTAACTATATTTGTTCTCTTCATTTCCTCATATGCTCCTTGTTCTTCATGTGGGCACAATATGGCTACCATCCCTACCATTTCATAGAAGCTACCCACTGAGTTCCCAAATGGCGACCATATAAGTGAAATTTCACATACCCTTTCATTCTTTATTTTCTATCACCACAACATTTAATATTGTTGGCTGCTCTCTCCTTCTTGGAATATTGTTTACTTCATGAAATGCCAACTCTCTGCTTTTGTAATCACTATCTTTAAGTCTTTTTATTATTATTATTATTTACTTTTTCTAGATACACACATTTTGGTGTTTGGCAAACCTTGATCTTAGGCCTGTTTGTCTGCATCTCGTCCTGGATGATCTATTTCTCTCCCAAAATTCCAGGCCCTAATCATTTGTGTGCTGCGTGTGCTGGTATCCTCATTTGCTCCTCCAGGTCTATTGTCCACTCTTCTCTACCCTGTTCTATGCTGTGGGAAACTGACCTCTTATGATGTGCATCATCAGTTCTTTGGTTGGTGGTTTACTTTTGTCAAGGAAAATACCAGTAGGAAAGTAGATAGTAGGAGGGGAGAGGTAAGATATTAACATTTTTCTGGCTCCTTCCCTGCCAGGCTCTGGGTTACCAGTGGTTGCATTGCTGTACCAGAGACCATTCCTGTTAGGCAACTTTCTCCTACAGCTATAGCTCTTGTAGTTTCCAGTAGCTTCTCCTTTCTCTTTCCCCTCAAGCCTAGAGGTGGTAGCAGCTTTCAGTTGTTGCTCATTCCAGAGTACCTCCTCACTCTTGCTGTGTTCCTGAACCCAGCCAATAACTCTGTAGAAAGTTCATTAAGGGCTTTTCTAGTGACCTCTTTCCAATACACCATCTATTTTGCTGTCAAAACTCTGACCCACCCTATGAAATTACCTTACTCTCTATCTCAAGTTCATCTTTCTTGCCTGAGATCAAGATCCATAACACTAACTACTGTGGCTACTAACAAGCCCATCTGAATTTTATGGAATATTTAAATACTAACATGAACAGCAATGAACACATCAGCTTCTCCTGCTCTTTGTATATTTTCCCTACTCAGCAAATGACATTGCTATTTTCAAAGCTCAGTTTTTCAAGCCAGAACATGGAAGTCACCTTTAACCCCCTCTCTTTCCTTCACTTCTATTTTTCCAGTGAAATACTAAGTTTTACTGAGTCTGCTCTAAATATTTCTTGAACCCAGTCATTTCCCTCATTCTCATTGCTTTTTTGCTAAACTGGACTACCTTCAACTTTTGTCTGCTTGTCCCTATGATACATTTTCCACAGGGAAGCAAGATCTTTCCAAAAGTCAACTTTCATTATGTCGAAATTCTATTTAAAAAGTCCTTAAAATGGACTTTTCCTTTGATAAAATCTGGGCTCCTTACCACGGTTATGTGCTCACCCACTACCTGATCTATGCAGTGGTATACCATTTATTATACTTTATTGTAATTTATTTAAATGTCACCTGCCTCCATTTAGAGTGAAAGTCCATAGGTTAGGTATTAGGATTGAATTGTATTCCTCTAAAATTTGTATGTTGAAGTTCTAATTCCCAGTACCTCAGAATGTGACTTTATTTGGAAATAGGGTCATTGAATATATAATTAGTTAAAATGAGGTCATACTGGAGTAGGGTAGGTTTCTAATCCAATATGACTGGTTTCCTTAGAAAAAGAGGAAATTGGGGGATCCTGGGTGGCTCAGCTGGTTAATCTGACTCTTGATTTGGCTCAGGTCATGATCTCACAGTTAGTGAGTTCAAGCCCCACATCAGTCTCTGCCCTTACAGTGTGAAGCTTCCTTGGGATTCTCTCTCTCTCCCTCTCTCTCTCTCTCTGCCCCTCCCCATTCATGTACACATTCTCTCACTCTCTCTCTCAAAATAAATAAATGAACTTTAAAAAACAAAAGGCAAATTTGGACACAAACATAGACACATGTACAGGGAAGTTGATATAAAGAGACAGGGGGAAATGTCCGTCTACAAGCCCAGAAAGGAAGCCTGGAACAGATCCTTCCCTCACAACCATTAGAAGGAATTAATGTGTCAACACCTTTATTTTAGACTTCTAGCCTCCAAAACTATGAGTCTATAAATTTCCTTTGTTTAAGCCACCTAGTTGTGATACTTCTCTAGCAAACTGATATAGCAAGGAACATGTCTGTCTTGATTATTGTGGTACCCTAAGTCTCTGACAGTGTCTCAAACATGCACAGTAGGTATTCTATAAATATTTATTGAATAATTTAATGAATTCCTGTAATTACTGTAAAGTAAAATTATATATTGGGCAGGTAGAACAGACCAATTTGATGGAGCTTAATTATTGAAGTATCAAGAATATCTCATTAAAACCTGAACCCAAATTAAAAATTTAAGGACAATGCTTTAGTCAAACCTCATCACATTCAATATTAATTAATCAAGCAGGAAAATATAGTAAATTTTCTATCAGAAAAAAAATGCTAAGGATCATTACTCAGCTAGAATAATAATTTGTTTTTAAAATACCATATCAAAAAATAAAATAAAACAATAAAATACCATATCAGCTTTCTCTTATTCCATTCATAAGCTGTTTAGATTTTACTTAACTAAATAATAGAGTCATTATGGTCATTTAGGGACTTACACATAGAGGGTGGAAGACTTTGAATGGGTCCTTTGTCATTTTTACTTATATCTGAGGCACCAGGCTAGAAGGGTTATTTAGTTGCTACTTTTTGAGTTTATCTTTTCCTAAGTCAAAGCTGAGAGTTTCAACACCCCCAACAGAGTATTTATGGGCTGAAGTTCAGAAACCCTGTTAAAATTTCATGAATCTGAATCGAATATATTGGTTCATTCAGCTTTCCTTACTGCTCCTAAGGTTCAGATGGTTCAGCTGAGACATGGCCTGTGGATTTCTTAATGAATAGTGAATACTGTAAGTTTGTGTATACTCCCCCAAAATCACATCGCTTAACACAATATCACATGTTAAACTTAGCTAATATCTTGAAAATCAGAGCCTCTGTGCCCTTTGGAGTACCACAGGTCAACATGTCACAAATGAAATAATCCTCTTTACTTAAATAAAGACTAGTCATGGTGATAAGTGGTCAATATAATTTGAATTAAATTATATCCTAAATAGTTAAGTCTAGAAAAATCAGCAGCCTAATAAAACTCATTAGTATTGACTTTGTACTTGATGACATCAATGATCTTTCAATTTTTATTCTTCAGGTGTAAAATCACATACATGACATTCATATATGTCTTTTGAAATGTCATCAAGCTTTTTCCTTCAAAGAATGGAGAGTACTTAAATTTAGCCTCTTAATTTTTTTATCTTTATTTTATTTATTTTTTTTATTTTTTTTTTAACGTTTATTTATTTTTGAGACAGAGAGAGACAGAGCATGAACGGGGGAGGGTCAGAGAGAGGGAGACACAGAATCTGAGACAGGTTCCATGCTCTGAGCTGTCAGCACAGAGCCCGACGCGGGGCTTGAACTCACTGACCGTGAGATCATGACCTGAGCCGAAGTTGGCCACTTAACCTACTGAGCCACCCAGGCGCCCCTATCTTTATTTTTTAGAGAGAGAGAGAGAGAGAGAGAGAGAGAGCGCGTGCATATGAGCAGGGACAAGGGAGAGAAAGAGAGAATCCCAAGCAGCGTGGATTAGGGGCTCGATCCCACAACCGGATCATGACCTGAGCCAAAATCAAGAGTTGGAAGCTCAACTGACTAAGCCACTCAGACACCCTGAATTTAGCCACTTTAAATAGCATTTATTTCTTATTAACTACTATTTTATATATCCACAGCACAAGTCAAGCCGTTAAGTGCATTTGATATTTACCATGTCATACTAAGATAATTCTATAACCCTAGTCAAGTCTTCCATGAAGAGAAACTAAATGATCAGAATCTGACGCTTTCTTTAAATAATGAATCTGTTTGCACCATGTGGCTAGCTCTCAAGCAGAGAAGTCCTCACTTGCTGGCATATTCTTGGCCTATATCCAACTCTGTCTCATCTGAAATGGAATTCTTTTTCTTAAAATGTTATTTGAATCATCATTTTCTTGAGTACCCCAGGCCCTTTCTCTGATGAGTGACAATGATTTTTGCCATCAAATTTGGCTACTATACCCAGCTATGCACATGACCCCTCATATGGTATCACTCTTCCTCTAGCCATGCAGATTTCACTCTTAACTTGAGCAATTCAGATCCCTATACCTTATCACACCATCGGTGTGTAGGCAGAGATTTATGTAGTCCAGGAAATGGGAAATAAGATAATAATGAAAGAAGTATAGTTTCTTTTGTTACTAATCTTGGGCTCCCTTCTCTACATACATGGACCCTAAGGATCCAGGTTCACAAATTCATGGATATATGTTGATGCCATAATGGTTTCTCCATGGACTCCTGAGTCAGAGTATATAATTTTAAAAAGTTTGTAAGTGTTATAGAATGCTTCTTCCATCAAAAAATATTTTATAATCTTCTCCCTCTTTTAGCCTTCTATCATCATAGCAATTAGAAGACTGATTAGTACACTGCTGCCTGGGACACAAATTGGGAGATAATTGTCCTTGAAAATCTTCTAGCTTAATCCTTGTTGGAGCCATTAGAAATTTGGTTTTCTATTACTTGCAAATAAATGATTTCTAGAAAGTCATCTAATTCAGTCTTTCATATCAAAGAAACTCTAATCCTATTTTAAGATTTTAAGAGTTAGGAGAAGGAGACAAAGACAGGCAAAGGAGAAGAGCAGAAAAGGAATCTGAACGACTAATTGACAATTTCTTGTGTCTTTGAAACACCAGAGTCAGTTTAACATTTTGCAATATTGTCACATTAAGTATCTTGGTCTCCTCATGATTCAACTGGTGTTTTCAGGTAGCTTCTCAAGGTATCCATGAAGTGATCACTAAATCATTGCATCTAATCAGCATGAAATAAAATTATTGTTTTTAAAGATCCTTAAATATTCTTAATTCTGAGCATTCGGAGCTTAAAAAAATACATCCAAAGAATACATTGTTTTTGAGTTTTGATATGAATTAGCAGAAAACAGATTCTGACACTGACCTAAGCTATTAACAAAAAGATTTAAGTATCAATGAATAAAAGTGGAGCATAGATAAGGATGTTTATTGTATCTTTTAAAAGAAACACCTTCATCCAGTGAAGAAATGGGCAGAAAACATGAATAGACACTTCTCTAAAGAAGACATCCAGATGGCCAACAGGCACATGAAAAGATGCTCAACATCGCTCCTCATCAGGGAAATTCAAATCAAAACCACATTCAGATATCACCTCACGCCAGTCAAAGTGGCTAAAATGAATAAATCAGGAGACTATAGATGCTGGAGAGGATGTGGAGAAACGGGAACACTCTTGCACTGTTGGTGGGAATACAAACTGGTGCAGGCGCTCTGGAAACAGTGTGGAGGTTCCTCAAAATATTAAAAATAGACCTACCCTATGACCCAGCAATAACACTGCTAGGAATTTACCCAAGGGATACAGGAGTGCTGATGCATAGGGGCACTTGTACCCCAATGTTTATAGCAGCACTCTCAACAATAGCCAAATTATGGAAAGAGCCTAAATGTCCATCAACTGACGAATGGATAAAGAAATTGTGGTTTATATACACAATGGAATACTACGTGGCAATGAGAAAAAATGAAATATGGCCTTTTGTAGCAACGTGGATGGAACTGGAGAGTGTTATGCTAAGTGAAATAAGTCATACAGAGAAAGACAATACCATATTTTTTCACTCTTATGTGGATCCTGAGAAACTTAACAGAAGTCCATGGGGGAGGGGAAGAAAAAAAAAGAGAATAGAGAGGGAGAGAGCCAAAGCATAAGAGACTCTTAAAAACTGAGAACAAACTGAGGGTTGATGGGGGGTGGGAGGGAGGGAAGGGTGGGTGATGGGTATTGAGGAGGGCACCTTTTGGGATGAGCACTGGGTGTTGTATGGAAACCAATTTGACATTAATTTTCATATTAAAAAACACCCTCAGCTTATTAATCTTCTAATCAAAGATATTCATAATTATATCTAAGAGAAAGGATAAGTTATTAATAATCATACATTTAGAAGACTTTGAAAAAAAGGGAAACATTTTCTAGTGGAGCAAATTCTTCAAAATGCAGGTAAATGTGATCTAGCAAAAACATCGCGAACTCAGGCCTTTCATAAATACATACATATAATTTCATATTTACCTTTTAATAAAACATTGGAAGGTCAGAATGACAAAATGTGCCAGAACTACAGTTCATATTTAGAGGAATAATGATCGTATCTTTCCATGCTTCTTTTAGATTGACATTGGAATAATTATACAACAGTCCACAAATCGATAATACACTATATACATATGCCTTGTTAGAATATCAAACCCTAAAAGTCTGTTCATACTTTGGTTGGTCAACATTACCCCTAATTTTCTTGAAAAAGCCACACACACACACACACACACACACACACACACACAAACCAAAAAAACAACAACAACAAAACAAAAACAAGCAATTTTCTCCCTTCCATGTTGGCTTCCCAAATAATGTCTGCATGGAGCCTGCAGGGAAACTTAGGAATTGGAACTCTTTTTCAATTAGTAAAGGAAAATCAAAGAGAATTTCCAGTAGTGACTCAATTAATCCAAGCACAGCAGGGAGTAACAACCTAATAGTTGGAATAAGAAATGGTGGGAGGATGCCTAAAATACATTTCTAATTCCAAAGCTTGAAAACTGAGTGGCCTAAGGCAATTTTACCTGCCTACCAGTCCTTCATGTTTCCCCATTGTCAAAATAAAAAACTGAAATTTAATTTAGTTTCATCATGTAGCAAGTGTTCAGAATATTTACATGCTCTACTAACGGGGTTCATAGAGCACCACAAAGAAGGGGCCTAGAAACTGACAAGACTATTAATTGCTAGTTGTGTCCTAAGTTAAGTTTGTACACCTCAGGTCTTCATTGATGTCAAGAATATTTTCACATCTGTCTTCAATTCTCAGATATTTCTACTTTTCAGGATGGGGAGATATTTATCAATGTACCCGAGACAGTTTTGATAGCATAAGTTTCAGTTTTAAACCTCTCTTGAGAGGCTCTCACATTTTGCAGGTTCACCTAGGCTGATTCCAAGGAAGTCTCTTGAGTAACTATCCTCGGGCCATCTGCATGCATTTTAGCTTCTAGCTGAGATTCCACTGAGTTAACAGTTTGTTAAAATTGTTTTTAGAAATATGTTCCTGAGTGGCAAAGCTCCAAATAACATCTAAATTATCATTTGTGAGGCATGAAGGGGAGTGTGGCTGTCTCCACCACGTCCCCCACAGGCCAAGGTCCACCCTGACAAAACACAGGGTGAAGCTTTCATCACACAGGAAATACACAATACCTACAGCAGCTTCAACTCAGAGGCAATGTGACAGCAGAGCTACAGGGTAAACACAGCTCATTAGGACAGTGGAGTTTTGCTTGCTTCCTCTTCCTATCTTTTCATTTTCCAATCAAAATGCAGATTAAATTTCATCATACACTACAGGTGCTTTGAAAGTTCAAACTAGTCCCAATAGAACCTACTGAGTAATATTATTTTACGTTTATTGCTATGTAGAAAGAGTCATGCTAATTTTCTGTTTTTGACTCTTCACACATATTCTTTCTTCTGTTTGGAATGTCTTTCCTCTTCTCAACTTGGGTAAAGTCCAATCCTAAAGGAAGAAAGTCTTCCTTGGGAACCTTGTGCCCTCCCCAGGTAATTTGAGTACCCATCTACGGACATCCAGGCCCTCCTTTGGCTCCTATTTCATAGCACTTTTCCCACAATGTTTGGGTCACTCTCTGGATCACTAGATTGTAACCTCCCTGAAGTAGAGAACAGATGGCATTACCTTAGTGTCTACAGGGTCTTTAGCACAATTCCTAACACGGAGGTATATACTAAAATAAGCATGTTTATTGAATTAATATACCTAGCACTATCCCGCAATAAATGTTGTCAGTGACTAACAGGATTTAGATTCATATATTCTATGTAATTACTTCAGCATTTTCAACACACACACTAGCATGTAGATAATAGATTATCTTTAAACTCATCCTTTTCTTAGATTGTCCTCTGACTCAAATGTGCTTTCTTGTAGCCATAATGTATTCTCATTTATCTTTTTTTATTAGACTTTGAAAAAAGGGACTGTGCCCTGCTTCCTATGGCTATCAGGGTGCAAAAATAAATATTTTTGGAATGAATAACAAAACAAATCTGAAAAGATAATTGTTGATGCCCATGCCTAGGAAGAGGGCATGGCTATTGTGGATTGACTCAACAGATACACAGCTAATCAGAGGTGGTAACTGGAGTTAAGAAGGGAGAGTAGGGTTGGAACCAGGATAAGGAGTTTAGGAAATTCATAATAAAAACCCTTCCACAGACTAAATGACACTAGCCACAGTCAAGATAAAAGAAATTATCTCCTATATAAAGATGTTGCCATAGTAATAGGGGGTGTGAGGAGGAGCCAAGATGGCAGAAAGGCATGGAAGCTTTTTGTGTGTCTTGTGTCCATGAAATACAGCCAGACCAACACTAAACCATCCTACACACCTAGAAAACCGACTGGAAGATTAACACAACAATCTGCACAACCTGAACCACAGAATTCAGCAGGTACGCGACACGAAGAACTAAACCTGGGGAGCAAGAAGCCCCGAAAGTAGGGAACCCCTTTTGTGGGTGGAGAGAGGATGGAGACTGGGGAGGGGGGAGCATATGCGAAAAGCACCCCTCCCCAAAGCAGCTGAAGAGAAAGTGGAAAATTGGAAACAGCCGCAGGGAGTAAACTAAAAAGGGAGAAAGGAGAGAGGAGAGGGTTTAAATTCCATTAAGACTGTAAACAAGGGGAGCGCAAAGGCTGCAACTCCGCAGCTCCATACCTGGAGGTGCTCTGGTGGGAAGGGCGAATCCTCAGGAACAGAGTGCGGTCCGGGAGGTTCTCAGGCCACACAGGGAAAAGCGGTCCCACTGCTGGAAGGACACTTGGTAGAGACTGTTGAAGCCACCTGGTCCCAGCAGACCCTGGAAGGCAGCCACTTTCGCAGTGCTGGGGCAAGGTTGTTGAGGGTGAAGCCTGGTGCCAGATGTGTGTTGCGATTTTCCATGGTCCCAGAAACGCTGAGGCTACACTGTCTCATGATTTTTTGGGGGGCAGGCTGGCACCTGGCTGTAGTCTCAGGGCACTGGCAGCAGCAGGGTCCAGCGGGAGTTCCTGGGTGCAGCTGACATTCGTCCATTGCTCAGTGAGACCCTCCTGCGGAGGAGTGGAGCGGGTCATAGCCACAGTCCTTCGGAAGTAAGGGGCCGGGGAAAACAGCTACATCTGAGACAAAACTTAGGAAAGAGGTACCGCCTGCGGCCTGATCACGGAGAGTGGAAAAGTGGGGAGTGGACAAGAACTGAAGATGAAGGACCGGTGCGCGATTGCTGATCCGGGAGAACAGACTGGGTGGATGGGGGGGCGCCATTTTTCACCACTCCCGCGCATGCGCACTGAGGAACACCGCAGCAGTCCACCCCAGTAGGCTAGCAGCGCCATCTAGGGGAGAGCGGAGATGTTACACCAAGCCCTGCCCAACTGGGCCAACTTCACTCTTCAAAAACACAAACCTCACCGCCGGCTTAATTTATGGACTACAAAGAGCTACATGGACTGACCTCTAGGAGAAAACGAAGTAATTTCAGTCCTACTTCAATCTGTTAGCAGGTTCATCTATTCAATTTTTTTCCTCTCTCTTTTTCCTTTTTCACTTTTACAATTCTTTTTCTTGAATACAGAAAGAGAAAACACTCATTTTCATTTACAATTTTCATTAAAAATATCTGTCTTTAATTTTTGTTACTATATTTTTGACTTTTGTGGAAATTTTTTCAAATTATACTTCACTTCCATCATTTTATTTTAGTTTACTTCAGTGTACTCACCTTTTCAAATTTTCAATTTCCTTTTTTCTTTCGTTTTCTTTTTTCTCTTTTTCATTTTTTTTCTTTTTCTTGAACGCAGAAAGAGAAAAACTTTATTTTTACTTTCAATGTCTTTTAAAAATATTTTTATTTAATTTTTGCTCTATATTGCTGATTTTATGTAAATTTTTTCAAATTCTATCTTACTCCCATCATTTTATTTCAGTCTACTGCAGTGTATTCACTTTTTCAAATTTTCAAATGATTTCTTTTTTTGTCTTTTCTTTTTCTTTTTTTAATCTTTTTTCTCTTTTTCATTTCTTTTCTTTTTTCTTAAATACAGAAAATGAAAAATTCATATTTTTTTCTTTTTAATTTTTATTAAAAATATTTTTCTATAATTTTTTTTACTATATTCTCTACTTTTGTGTATTTTAGTCTACTTTAGTGTATTCATTTTCTCAAATTCTCAAATGATTTCTTTTTGTTTTTCCTCTCACCCCCCCTTTTTTTTTTGTTTCTCTAACCTGTCAAACCACTTTCTACACCCAGACCAAAACACACCTAGGATCTAGCATCAACTATTCGATTTTTGTGTCTGTGTTTTTTTTAATTTTTAGTTTTAATATTTGTAAAAAATTTTTTAATTTCAATTTTTCTACCTCATTAATTCTTTTTCTCCCTTCAAAATGACAAAATGAAGGAATTCACCCCCAAAGAAAGAGCACAAAGAAACGACAGCCAGTATTTAACCAACACAGACACAAGCAAGATGTCTGAACCAGAATTTAGAATCACGATAATAAGAATACTAGCTGGAGTCGAAAATAGATTAGAATCCCTTTCTGCAGAGATAAAAGAAGTAAAAAATAGCCAGAATGAAATTAAAAATGTTATAACTGAGCTGCAATCATGGATGGACACAGCGGCGGCAAGGATGGACGAGGCAGAACAGAGAATCAGTGATATAGAACACAAACTTATAGAGAATAATGAAGCAGAAAAAAAGAGGGAGATTAAGGCAAAAGAGCATGATTTAAGAATTAGAGAAATCAGTGACTCATTAAAAAGGAACGACATCAGAATCATAGGGGTCCCAGAGGAGGAAGAGAGAGAAATAGGGGTAGAAGTGTTATTTGAGCAAATCATAGTGGAAAGTGTTCCAAACCCGGTGAAAGACACAGACATCAAAATCCAGGAAGCACAGAGGACTCCCAGTAGATTCAATAAAAACCAACCATCAACAAGGCATATCATAGTCAAATTCACAAAATACCCAGGCAAGGAGAGAATCATGAAAGCAGCAAGGGGAAAAAAAAGTCCTTAACCTACAAGGGAAGACAGATCAAGTTTGCAGCAGACCTATCCACAGAAACTTGGCAGGCCAGAAAGGAGTGGCAGGATATATTCAGTGTGCTGAATCAGAAAAATATGCAGCCAAGAATTCTTTATCCAGCAAGGCTGTCATTCAAAATAGAAGGAGAGATAAAAAGTTTCCCTGACAAACAAAAATTAAAGGAGTCTGTGTCCACTAACCAGCTCTGCAAGAAATTTTAAGGGGTACTTTCTGAGGGGAGAAAGGATTATATATATATATATATATATATATATATATATATATATATACATACCAAAAGCAACAAAAGATTAGAAAGGACCAGAGAACACCACCTAAAACTCCAACTCTACAAGCATCATAATGGCAATAAATTCATATCTTTCAGTACTCACTCTAAACGTCAATGGACTCAATGCTCCAATCAAAAGACATAGGGTAACAGAATGGATAAGAAAACAAGATCCATCTATATGCTGTTTACAAGGGACCCTCTTTAGACCTAAAAACACCTTCATATTGAAAATAAGGGGATGGAGAACCATCTATTATGCTAATGGTCAACAAAAGAAAGCCAGAGTAGCCATACTTATATCAGACAATCTAGACTTTAAAATAAAGACTGTATCAAGAGATGCAGAAGGGCATTATATCATAATCAAGGGGTCTATAGACCAAGAAGACCTAACAATTGTAACCATTTATGCGCCAAATGTGTGAGAACCCAAATATATAAATCAATCACAAACATAAAGACTCATCAATAGTAATATCATAATAGTAGGAGACTTCAACACCCCACTCACAGCGATGGACAGATCATCTAATCAAAAACTCAACAGGAAACAATGGCTTTGAATGACACATTGGACCAGATGGACTTAACAGATGTATTCAGGACATTTCATCCTAAAGCAGCAGAATATACATTCTTCTCCAGTGCACATGGAATGTTCTCCAGAATAGACCATATACTGGGACACAAATCAGCCCCAAGTAAGTACAAAAATATTGAGATCATACCATGCATATTTCAGACCACAATGCTATGAAACTCGAAATCAACCACAAGAAAAAATTTGGAAAGGTAACAAATACTTGGAGATTGAAAAACATTCTAATAAAGAATGAATGGGCTAACCAAGCAGTTAAAGAAGAAATTAAAAAGTATATGGAAGTCAATGAAAATGATAGCACCACAACTCAAAACCTCTGGGATGCAGTAAAGACAGTCATAAGAGGAAAGTATATAGAAATCCAGGCCTTCCTAAAGAAGCAAGAAAGGTCTCAAATCCACAACCTAACCTTTCGCCTTAAGGAGCTGGAAAAAGAACAGCAAATAAAACCCCAAACCAGCAGAAGACAGGAAATAATAAAGATTAGAGCAGAAATTAATGCTATCGAAACCAAAAACAGATCAATGAAAGCAGAAGCTGGTTCTTTGAAAGAATTAACAAAATTGATAAACTACTAGCCAGTTGGATCAAGAAGAAAAAGGAAAGGACCCAAATAAGTAAAATCAAGAATGAAAGAGGAGAGATCACAACCAACACAACAGAAATAAAAACAATAATAAGAGAATATTATGAGCAATTATATGCCAATAAAATGGGCAATCTGGAAGAAATGGACAAATTCCTAGACACATATACACTACCAAAACTGAAACAGGGAAGAAACAGAAAATTTGAACAGACCCATAACCAGTAAGGAAATCGAATTAGTAATCAAAAATCTGCCAAAAAACAAGAGTCCAGGGCCAGATGGCTTTCCAGGGGAATTCTACCAAACATTTAAGGAAGACTTAACACCCATTCTCTTGAAACTGTTCCAAAAAATGTAAATGGAAGGACAACTTCCAAAGTCTTTCTATGAGGCCAGCATTACCCTGATTCCAAAACCAGACAGAGACCCCACTAAAAAGGAGAACTATAGACCAATTTCCCTGATGAACATGGATGCAAAAATCCTCAACAAGATATTAGCCAACCAGCTCCACCAATACATTAAAAACACTATTCAACACGACCAAGTGGGATTTATACCTGGGATGCAGGGCTGTTTCAATATCCACAAAACAATTAACATGATTCATCACATCAATAAAAGAAAGGACAAGAACCATATGATCCTCTCAATAGATGCAGAGAAAGCATTTGACAAAATACAGCCTGCTTTCTTGATAAAAACCCTCAAGAAAGTAGGGATAGAAGGAGCATATCTCCAGATGATTAAAGCCATATATGAGTACCCCAACGCTAATATTATCCTCAATGTGGAAAAACTGAGAGCTTTCCCCCTAAGGTCAGGAACAAGACAGGGATGTCTAGTCTTGCCACTGTTATTCAACATAGTATTGGAAGTCTTAGCCTCTGCAATCAGACAACACAAAGAAATAAAAGGCATCCAAATCATCCAGAAGGAGGCCAAACTTTCACTCTTCGCAGATGACATGATACTCTATTTGGAAAACCCAAAAGATTCCACTAAAAAACTGCTAGAACTGATTCATGAATTCAGCAAAGTTCCAGGATATAAAATCAATGCACAGAAATCAGTTGCATTCCTATACACCAACAATGAAGTGACAGGGAGAGAAATCAAGGAATCGATCCCATTTACAGTTGCACCAAAACCCATAACATACCTAGGAATAAATCTAACCAAAGAGGTGAAAAATCTATACACTGAAAACTATAGAAAGCTTATGAAAGAAATTGAAGAAGACACAAAGAAATGGAAAAACATTCCATGCTCCTGGATAGGAAGAACAAATACTGTTAAATGTTGATACTACCCAAAGCAATCTACATATTCAACGTGATCCCTATCAAAGTAACACCAACATTCTTCACAGAGCTAGAACAAATAATCCTAAAATTTGTATGGAACCAGAAAAGACCCCGAAGAGCCAGAGCAATTTTGAAAAAGAAAACCAAAGCAGGAGGCATCACAATCCCAGACTTCAAGCTATACTACAAAGCTGTAATCATCAAGACAGTATGATACTGGCACAAGAATAGACATTCAGATTAATGGAATAGAACAGAGAACCCAGAAATGGACCCATAAACGTATGGGCAGCTAATCTTTGACAAAGCAGGAAAGAATATCCAATGGAATAAAGACAATCTCTTCAGCAAGTGGTGCTGGGAAAACTGGACAGCGACATGCAGAGGAATGAACCTGGACCACTTTCTGACACCACAGACAAAAATAAATTCAAAATGGATGAAAGACCTCAATGTAAGACAGGAAGCCATCAAAATCCTCAAGGAGAAAGCAGGCAAAAACCTCTCTGATCTTGGCCACAGCAACTTCTTACTCAACACGTCTCCGGAGGCAAGGGAAACAAAAGCAAAAATGAACTACGGGGACCTCATCAAAATAAAAAGCTTCTGCACAGAGAAGGAAACAATCAGCAAAACTAAAAGGCAACAGACAGAATGGGAGAAGATATTTACAAATGACATATCAGATAATATCAGACATATCCAAAATCTACAAAGAACTTATCAAACTCAACACCCAAAAAACAAAGAATCCAGTGAAGAAATGGGCAAAAGACATGAACAGACACTTCTCCAAAGAAGACATCCAGAGGGCCAACCGACACATGAAAAAATGCTCAACATCACTCATCATCAGGGAAATACAAATCAAAACCACAATGAGATACCACCTTACACCTTCAGAATGGCTAACATTAACAGCTCAGGCAACAACAGATGTTGGCGAGGATGCAGAGAAAGAGGATCTCTTTTGCGTTGTTGGTGGGAATGCAAGCTGGTGCAGCCACTCTGCAAAACAGTATGGAGGTTTCTCAAAAAACTAAAAATAGAACTACCCTACAACCCAGCCATTGCACTACTAGGCATTTATCCCAGGGATACAGGTGTGCTGTTTCGAAGGGACACATGCACCCCCATGTTTATAGCGGCACTATCAACAATAGCCAAAGTATGGAAAGAGCCCAAATGTCCATTGATGTATGAATGATAAAGAAAATGTGGTCTATATATATATATATATATATATATATATATATATATATTGCTCGGCAATCAAAAAGAATGAAATGTTGCCATTTGCAACTATGTGGATGGAACTGAAGGTATTATGCTAAGTGACATTATTCACTCAGAGAATGACAAAAATCATATGACTTCACTCACATGAGGACTTTAAGAGACAAAACAGATGAACATAAGGGAAGGGAAACAAAAATAATATAAAAACAGGGAGGGGGACAAAACAAAAGAGACTCAAAAATATGGAGAACAACCTGAGGGTTGCAGAAGTAGAAAACATTTTTCAGAATTACTGCAATATACTGCCTGCTCATTGGAGGTGCTTACAGTGAGGGTTGCTGGAGGGGTTGTGGGCGGGGGTGGGCTAAATGGTAAGGGGCATTAAGGAATCTACTCCTGAAATCATTGCTTCACTATATACTACTTTGGATGTAAATTTTCAGAAATAAAAAATAAAGTTAAATTAAAAAAAAAGAAATAGGGGTATGATCCTATAGTGCAGAAGGGTTAAAACTATTTATTGATGAAAAAGATTTTTATCAAGCTTAGAATTAGAAAAACAAACTTGAGTTATCCCAATGGAGGGAATGGAAGAGAGCTAGTTTGTAGTACAGATCTGTAATAGGCAGTTTTCCAAGGGAAAGGACATGTTGCTTGGACATGGGGCTAAAGGGAAGACATGGATTGGGGCATGATCAATTCCATCCATAGACAGCTACTTGAGAATTACAGGGAAATAAGGCTGGAAAATCCCTTTCCCACCAGTCAGGTATGTTCATTTCCAAGTGACTTGGCTTCTTTTTTCAATCCTGGCCCATTGCCTATTAGAATAAAGAATCATTTCGGAGGCCTGATGCACCCAGCCCAGATGCTTTGACAGTTCTGGCATGCTTCGTTATTGCATCAAAGCACCCAGACATCAGAGCATTGTATCGCACCAACTGGAGACCAGCCTTTTATCTTGATGCTTATGTGTTTTTAGGGCACACAAACACTTGGAAATCACTTAGGGGAATTATCAGCCAAGGTACCACATCATGTAGCCAGCCATGATTACTAACAGAGCCCTACTAACACCAGTGCCTGTTCTGTTAAGAAAAATGAATAAGTTACTCAGCTGTGCAAGTCAATTCCCATTCAATTGTTGCTAGCCCCAAAGTGCAGTTACGTAGATCCAAGCTAGCAGTAACACACACACACATACATCCTTCAGTAAAAACTCAGGAATCATAGGATTTGGCATTGAGCCTGGCAAATAACTAGAAATGATTTTTCTTTCTGCCCCTTCTTCCAGTTGGCCAACAGGTATAACAAGCTGACGAGTCTGCAATCAGCTCCATCAGAGTGTGGATAAAAGAGCAAAAGCAGAAAAATTTTCTGTGTCTAGTCTACCAGCATCCCCTGGGAAATCTGCAGAAGTAGAAAACATTTTTCAGAATTACTGCAATATACTACCTGCTCATTGGAGGTGCTTACAGTGATTGAAATGTACTAATTAAGTCTCCTATCCACCTTGGGGATTTGGACTGTAAAGGTCATTAAAGCAGGTGTGTAAAAGATAAAGTGTCTGTTACCTATGCCAATACTGACCCAAGACTCATGTATAGGGCCCTTGTATCACCATATTTTTTTTTCTCTATAGTCTGTATAGCCAGAGAGAAGTCAAGCCAGGCCTATGTTCGAGGCACCTGACTCTGCTCATTAAAATTTCAGGGATATGGTAAAGCCTATTGTGTGTGGAGGGGGAGGGTGTGTAAGAGGACATGAAATGGCAAAAAGAGAGCATGAAAACTGAGGAGGAATAGTATAGTGGAGAAAGCTCATGGCTTTTCTTACTGACTGGTTTTTAGTAATGATGGCAATAAATGAACTACCCTGGAGTAGTGTACTCCAGTATTGTTAATGAAGAGATTAATTAATATAGCTCATTCTTAATAGGTATTTAAGAAAACCACCAGATTTCAGGAAGTCAAAATGTTTGTTAGTCTTTTTGCTGTCTTAAGAATCATCTCTAAATGGATGATTTCCTTGTGTGTGTCTCAATTTAATCTCAATAATTTCATATGGGCCTTGCCTGTTGAAATACTTCCTTGCTCTCTGATGGATGCTGGAGATAGTTAATAGAAGAGATGGTCCTCCTCTCCATGAGTCCCTCTGGCCTGTTTTTGAGCGTCCCTGCCACATTATGTATGCCCTTTTCATTCTTCCAGGACATTTCATTCTACAGGACTGTGCTCCTGCTTGAGATCCCACTGGGCAGTTGCTCTTGCTGGCCCTGACATGACCTCACTCTGGGACAGACTCCTCATCTATAGGAAGGAAGGGAGAGTTTCCTGAGGGAGAAAAAGGAAAGAGCTCTGGCATTAAAGTTTTTTTTTTTTTTTTTAATTTCCTTGACTGTAGTCCAGATTGTTTAACCAATTTTGGTGATTATTTATTTCTGCAGTGTGCAGTCCTTGTAGGCCTCGTACCGTTTGTATCACCAAACTACATTTCTGACTACCAGAGCATAGGTTCTGGTGCCAGACAGCCTGGATTGAATTTAGCTCTAATCCTTTAATGACCTTTAATGACCTTGGATAAATCATTTAATCTCTCTCTCTCTCTCTCTCTCTCTCTCTCTCTCTCTCTCCCTCTCTCAGTTTCCCACCTATAAAATGGAGTTAAGAAGCTATTTTTACTTCATGGAGCTGGTATGAGAGTTAGGCTTTCTGAGTTTTCCACAAGCCCCACGTCCCTTTTGCCATAGGCCCAAATGCTTCCTTTATTATATGCCTGGTCCCTAAAGGTATTTGAATTTACAGTTAAATATCTTTAGACTCCTCAATGCCTACTATAAACCTATGTCTAAGAAATAAGCACTGTCATAGGAAACATTAATATTAAATAGATAACTGGTAGAAATATTTTTTAAAACTAGAGATTCTTCTCTCTATTTTCATTATGAGACAGAGCCAGCCCCAGGGGAACTTATAAGTCAATTACTCCAATTAGTAATTGATGTATTTAATGGCCATAAAGACTAGTTGATTCAAAACAAATTTATATTCAACTGTATGAATATTGGGAGTTCAAACTGAGGAGGGCCAGTAGGAGCTGCAGCTGACAAGCAAGTCTCATGGCCTTACTCAAGTTCAACAGGAAAGAAGGCAGGAAGACAGAGTGCTTTCATCTGAACAAGTATGAGGAGGTCAAGGGCAGCATAAAGAGCTGTGCAAATTTTTGGTCTAGTTAAATAAACTTTTGCTTTGTAAAAACTTAAAAAAATTTTTTTTACAGTTTATTTATCCTGAGAGAGACAGAAAAAGCATGAGTGGGGAAGGGGCAGAGAGAGAGGGAGACAGAAAATCCCAAGAAGGCTTCAGTCTACCAGCTCAGAACCCGATGTGGGGCTCAAACTCGAAAAATTATAAGATATGACCTGAGCCGATATCAAAAGTTGGACGCTTAATTGGCTGAGCCACCCAGGTTCCCCTGCTTTGTAAAAAACTTTTTAATGCCTGTCTGCTCTAAACTTAAATTTGGAGAACTGAAACACACACACACACACACCACACATTTTAGTTCTTGCTGACATATACATCAAACATTATTACAAAAAAACAAACAATAAGAACCCCTAAAATCATAAGGCTCCACTAACGACTGGAGGCAAATCTATCTTCAGGGCTATGATAGGCTGGAACTTTTTGGTTTTGTTAACTGGCTGATGCTTTACAGGGTTCATGTATAATTTGCTTCTGCCTGGTGTCTCTGGTGTTTCTGCTTTCAGAGTTTCTCTACGTCTTACAGGTTGAACACTAGACCTCTCTTCCTTTAGTGTTTATTTTGCAAGCTAAGAAGACTTCATCTCAAACACCTGTCAATCTTCTTGCAATAAAACCATTTAATAATCTAGTAACTAATGGAGTTGATCTTGATTGCCCCCCAGTGAGTGTACCACTTTCCTTGGCCCGTTTGCCATCCCACACTCTGCCATAGGTTGCTATTACCAATGATTTTTTAACTCTATCAAAAATTTTTTGTTTGATCCATATGCTCATATATTTACAGAGTAGATATTATTTTGAAATTGCCTTGTAAAGACTGAAGAGAGGAAGAAAACCAGGGAAAGCTTTTTACTGTTAGATGAGAAGAAGTTGGAAGATTAATTCCTTAGGGTGTATACCAACATAGAAAGACAAAGGGCCATATTTCATTTTTTCTCATTGCCACATAGTATTCCATTGTGTATATAAACCACAATTTCTTAAGTGAAATAAGCCATACAGAGAAAGACAGATACCATATGGTTTCACTCTTATGTGGATCCTGAGAAACTTAACAGGAACCCATGGGGGAGGGGAAGGAAAAAAAAAAAAAAAGAGGTTAGAGTGGGAGAGAGCCAAAGCATAAGAGACTGTTAAAAACTGAGAACAAACTGAGGGTTGATGGGGGGTGGGAGGGAGGGGAGGGTGGGTGATGGGTATTGAGGAGGGCACCTTTTGGGATGAGCACTGGGTGTTGTATGGAAACCAATTTGTCAATAAATTTCATTAAAAAAAAAAAAAAGAAAGACAATATAGCTTTGTGAATGCCCACTGGGCATCATTTTGTAAAACATGGCCCTGAAACATACAGGAAGTATATATTTTTGCTGAATTCCTTGCTACTTTCTCTCCTCCCTCTTTCCATATTCTCTTCCTTTTCATTCTTTAAAAAATTTTTTTTAATGTTTATTTATTTTTGAAACAATGCGAGAACAGAGTGCAAGCAGCGGAGGGGCAGAGGGAGACACAGAATCTTAAGTGGGCTCCAGGCTCTGAGCTGTCAGCCCAGAGCCCAACGTGGGTCTCGAACTCATGAACCGTGAGATCATAACCTGAGCCGAAGTCAGATGCTTAACCAACTGAGCCACTCAAGTGCCCCTCTTCCTTCCCATTCTTTGTCTGACTAAAATTCTCGAAACCTGGAACTCCGCTTAGAAGAGACATTCATGATATATTTTGTGGATTTATAGAAGTGTCTATTTCTTTTTTAATTTAAAATTTCTTTTTAAAGTTTATTTATTTATTCTTGAGACAGCACAAGCAGGGGAGGGGCAGAAAGAAAGACGGAGACACAAAATCTGAAGCAGGCTCTAGGCTCTGCATTGTCCATGCAGAACCCATCCTGGGGTTTGAACCCACTAACTGAAAGATCATGACCTAAGCCAAAGTCCAACACTTAACCAACTGAGCCATCCAGACGCCCCAAAGTGTCTATTTTTTGTATCATCTACAGATATCTCCTATTTCTCAAAAGTTAGCATCACACCACTTTGTTCTCAAGTGGTTACATGTTTTTGTTAATACATGTTTTCACTAACCAAAAGAAATCCGAAGCTCACTTTTGCCTTTATGAAAAATCCTGTTACCATAGGAATGCAAAAAGTGGGGATACTCTGCTTTATGCCAACATTTCACAGAAAAGCTTACTTTTGAATAGCAGGGGAAACCTGGTATTCATTGAATTTTGAAATTTAACATAAATTATGTAACATCACATGGGTAGTATTACACTAAGTGGTTCTGCCACCACTGGGCAAACTGATCTGGCAAGCTACTGAAAACATGGGGAAAAATACCAAGCAGCCAATAGCTAAACCAAATAAATGTGCTTTGCATTGGAACCCTATAAAGGTGGGTTTCAGTGGAAACTGCGGAGGTAAAGCTTTTGTAAAATTTTGTTATAAGTATCACTGTTACGGGTAAGAGAGTCTGCGTTTTGTGAATGGAGGTCTTGGTTTTTATTTATTTATTTATTTATTTATTTATTTATTTATATGAAATTTATTGTCAAATTGGCTTCCATAAACACCCAGTGCTCATCCCAAAAGTACCCTCCTCAATACCCAAAGTCTTGGTTTTTAGATTTCCCAGGAGAAGATGTACATGGGGATTCAGGCTAGAAAACAGCAAGGAGGAAAGCAGCAAGCACAAAGAAGTTTATTAAAGTGAAGGTACACTCACAAGGTGGGAGAGCAGGCAGGTTGTGTGCAGTGAAAATGGACCCCAGGTTGTCTTGGGCGTGGATATTATTGGGTCTCTCTGGGCTGGAAGAAGCCTAGACTCACAGTGGGGTGGTCTCTAAATGGAGACAGCTTTCAATCATTTGGGGGACTCCTCCCACAGGTTGGGAGGGAAGTTTTTGATGCTACAATGTTTGTACTGGAACTATCAACGTGGCCTTCCCTCCAAGGGGGTGGGGGGGACAACGTCTGCAAAACAAATGAATTATAATGAGTCTAGGGGTTACCTTGGGGCAGAGGTGAAAGAGGACAGCACCTTTGTGCACCTGTGGCTCTTTGGTCTGTCAGCCCCAAGTGCTTGGAAGTCACAAGGTCAAGATATTGTGCTCCTGGGGCTTTTAATTTGTAGCTTACTTATCACTGTTCTTGCCTCCAACTCATATCTCTATAATTCTCCTTGAAAGACTTGGGACTCTGCCTTGGGAGTTCCTTCCACTGCTCACATCTAGCTTCTACTTAACACCACAACCCCTTTTAAATGGCAGTAGACATTTTAATTCCTAGGATAACTTAAGTAAGATAAATATCTGTGTCTCTCAGAAACATAAGGAATTGTAACAATCACATGCTTTACACCATATGGAGAGAAGAGCACTGTCTAGATCATTGCAGGTACAAAGGGCAAACTTTACAGAAGAATATATGGAGACTTTGGCTTCCCAGCCAGGTAGGAGGAAGTGTGATAAGATTTGCTCTCTGATGTAAACAACTGGAAAATAAGTAAAATCTATAAAACAACTGCTTCAGACACTGGACCACAGGCAGCACAGGACTGTGATTCCTGAGGGAAGGAAAACAAATCAGGCTTTCTGCTTAGAATCACCTTCCAAATGTTGATGGAGAACCAAGGAACCCAAACAGACAGATCACAGTGTTTTTATTGCATTGCAGAGATGGAGGTCAGAGCACAGGGAAGCTGCGTAGCTGGAATTGTGGATGGATACCAGAGAGAAGAGAACTGCATGGAGACAAACTTCAGAAATCTGCACCGGGAACCTTGGAAGCAGCTGCCATTGGATACTTCGCTACACATGCATAAAGTGAAAATATATAAACCAGACAAAGAATTCTCAGGGAGAACAATACCTAGAGTTCAAACAAGGCTGCAGGACATTTGAATTTCAATCAGCCAGAGTGGGGCATTCAGCAGTAGGGTAATACTTGCCCAATAGTAAAAACCACAGTAGACTATTAATAATAATGTTTCAATGGTAGGGTTAATCTTTAAGTAACTTTAAAGCATTTCAGAACATTTTTCAACACTCTTTGTAGGAAGACCACAAAAAAGTAAAAAACCTAAATAACATAAACTTTATAGTGTCTAACATCCAAACAAAAAATTACTACCCATGAAAAATGAAAGACAATTTGACCAAGAATCAGGCAAAAAATAGGTCAATAGAAACAGACCAAAGATATGACAGAAATTAAAAAAAAACTGTGAGAAAAAGTCTTTAAAACTGCTGTTGTGAATATGTTCACCATGTTTTAGAGTTAAAGAATATGAATATAATGTGAAGGGAAAGTAAAGATCAGAAGGTTCCAAGTGGAAATTTTAACAATGAAAAATACAATACCTGAAGTGAAAAATTCAGTGAATGGGAATAACAGCTGATTAGATTAATGCAGAAATAAAGACCAATGAACTTGAAGATGCTGTAATAGAAACAATCCAAACTGAAACATAGAGAAAAGATTTAACAATACAGCCTTAGTGATCAATAAGATAATGCCAAGTGATCTAGAATATGTATATATGAAGTCCCAGAAGGATAGGAAAAGTGTGGGGGGTAAAGAAATAATGCCCCCAAATTTTCTAAATGTGACCAAAACCAAATCTACAGATCCAGGGAGTTCACTGGACCCCAGCCAGGATATACATACATAAACACACACACACACACACACACACACACACACACACACACACAGAGGCATGACCAGACCAAGATGCATCATAAATAAATTCCTGAAAACCATGATAATGAAATTTTAAATCTGCCAGAAGAAGAAAGACATAGCACATACAGAGGAATGAAGAAAGTAATTACTACAGACATCTCAGAAGAAATAGGACAAAACAAAAGAAAATGAAAAACCACCTTCAAAGTGGTGGAAAAATATTTACCAAATTAGCATTCTAAATCTAGCAAAAAAATCTTTAAACATGAAGGCATAATGAAGACATATTCAGACCAATAAAAGCTGAGAGGAATTTGTTGCCAGTAGTCCTGGATGGTAAGAAATGATAAGAAAGTTTTTTGAGCTGAAGGAAAGGGATTCCAAACGGGAACCTGGATCTAAAAACAGGAACAAAACGTACCAGAAATGACAAATATATGTCAAATATGTAAGGCTTTTTACCTCATGTTCAACTTTATTTAAAAGTTATTGATTTTGGAGATTTTAAGGAAGATGGTAGCGTAGGAGAATGCTGGGCTCACCACGTCCTGCTGACCACTTAGATTCTACCCACATCTGCCTAAATAACTCAGAAAACCACCAGAAGACTAGCAGAAAGGACTCTCCGGAGCCAAGCGTAGACAAGAGGCCCACAGAAGAGGGTAGGAAAGGCGGAGAGGCAGTGTGTGCTACACGGACTGGCAGGAGGGAGCCAGGGATGTGAAGGGGCAGCCAGCCCACCTGGCAAGGCAGAGCCCCCAAGTCTGGCTTGCAAAAGCAGAGGGTCCAGATGGAGTGTGTTCTGACAGCCAGTGGGACTTAACATCTGGAATGTTTTAAGTCAACAGCTCTGCTCGGAGAGCGGGAGGGCTAGAGGACAACGGGAGGGAGAGGTGTTGAGCCCAGGAAGATAGAGCTCAGCTTGGCAGAGAACAAAGGTGTTGGGAAGCGCCATCTCCCTTGCCCATCCCCCAGCCAAAATCCCAAAGGGAGCCAGTTCCCATCACGGAACTTGCTTGTACTGTGCAAACAATGCCGTGCTTCTGTGGATCCATCCCTTTGATGGGTCTGCCTCCCTCCCGGTGCCACAGGACCCCTCCCAAAGTGGACCACTGAAGGTAAAGCGAGCTGAGTCTGCCCCTCCCGACCCTGTGCACCTTCTGGATCCACCCTGGCTAATACACCAGATTCCATCGAAGCAGCACCACAAGCCTGGCAGTGTGCAAGTAGCCCAGACAGGGGTCACACCAGTCCACAGTGAGTCCTGCCCCTGGGAGAGGGGAAGATAAGGTACACAAGTCTGACTGTGGCCCCAGTGGTGGGCTGGAGGCAGACATCAGGTCTGACTGCAGCCCCGCCCACAACGCAAGTTATTCCAGACAGCACATAGGAAGAGCCCTGCAGTTCTGCGCCACTCTAGGGACTATCCAAAATGATGAAACGGAAGAATTCTCCTCAAAAGAAACTCCAGGAAGTAGCGACAGCTAACGAACTGATCAAAAACGATTTAAGCAATGTAACAGAAAATGAATTTAAAATAATAGTCATAAAATTAATCATTGGGCTTGAAAACAGTATAGAGGACAGCAGAGAATCTATTACTACAGAGATCAAGGGACTAAGAAACAGCCAGGAGGAGCTAAAAAAATGCTATAAATAAGCTGCAAAATAAAATGGAGGTGACTACAACTCGGATTGAAGAGGCAGAGGAGAGAATAGGTGAATTAGAAGATAAAATTATGGAAAAAGAGGAAGCTGAGAAAAAGAGAGATAAAAAAATCCAGGAGTATGAGGGGAAAATTAGAGAACTAAGTGACACAATTAAATGTAATAATATACGCATAATTGGGATTCCAGAGGAAGAAGAGAGAGGGAAAGATGCTGAAGGTGTACTTGAAGAAATCATAGCTGAGAACTTCCCTGATCTGGGGAAGGAAAAAGGCATTGAAATCCAAGAGGCACAGAGAACTCCCTTCAGACGTAACTTGAATCGATCTTCTGCACAACATATCATAGTGAAACTGGCAACATACAAGGATAAAGAGAAAATTCTGAAAGCAGTTAGGGATAAACATGCTCTAACATATAAAGGGAGACCGATAAGACTCGTGATGGATCTCTCTACTGAAAATTGGCAGGCCAGAAAGGAATGGCAGGAAATCTTCAATGTGGTAACAGGAAAAATATGCAGCTGAGAATCCTTTATCCAGCAAGTCTGTCATTTAGAATAGAAGGAGACATAAAGGTCTTCCCAAACAAACAAAAACTGAAGGAATTCATCACCACTAAACCAGCCCTACAACAGACCCTAAGGGAGATCCTGTGAGACAAGGTACCAGAGACATCACTACAGGCATGAAACCTACAGACATCACAATGACTCTAAACCCATATCTTTCTATAATAACACTGAATGTAAATGGACTAAATGCTCCAACCAAAAGACATAGGGTATCAGAATGGATAAAAAAAACAAGACCCATCTATTTGCTGTCTACAAGAGACTCATTTTAGACCTGAGGACACCTTCAGATTGAAAGTGAGGGGATGGAGATCTATCTATCATGCTACTGGAAGTCAAAAGAAAGCTGGAGTAGCCATTCTTACATCAGACAAACTAGACTTTAAATTAAAGGCTGTATCAAGAGATGAAGAAGGGCATTATATAATAATTACAGGGTCTATCCATCAGGAAGAGCTAACAATTATAAATGTCTATGCGCTGAATATGGGAGCCCCCAAATATATAAAACAATTAATCACAAACATAAGCAAACTTATTGATAAGAATGTGGTAATTGCAGGAGACTTTAATACTTCACTTACAACAATTGATAGAGCATCTAGACATCGGATCAATAAAGAAACAAGGGCCCTGAATGAGACATTGGATCAGATGAACTTGACAGATATACTTAGAACTCTGCATCCCAAAGCAACAGAATATACTTTCTTCTCGAGTGCACATGGAACATTCTCCAAGATCACATACTGGGTCACAAAACAGCCCTTCATAAGTATATAAGAATTGAGATCATACCATGCATACTTTCAGACCACAATGCTATGTAGCTTGAAATCAGTCACAGGAAAAAGTCTGGAAAACCTCCAAAAGCATGGAGGTTAAAGAACACCCTACTAAAGAATGAATGGGTCAACCAGGCAATTAGAGAAGAAAATAAGAAATGTATGGCCTATCTCAAGAAACAAGAAAAATCCCAAATACAAAATCTAACAGCACACCTAAAGGAAATAGAAGCACAACAGCAAAAACACACCAAAACCAGCAGAAGAAGAGAAATAATAAAGATCAGAGCAGAAATAAACAATATAGAATCTAAAAAAAAACTGTAGAGCAGATCAATGAAACCAAGAGTTGGATTTTTTAAAAAATAAACAAAATTGATAAACCTGTAGCCAGGTTTCTCAACAAGAAAAGGGAGATGACCCAAATAGATAAAATCATGAATGAAAATGGAATTATTACAACCAATCCTTCAGAAAAACAAGCAATTATCAGGGAATACTACGAAAAATTATATGCCAACAAACTGGACAACCTGGAAGAAATGGACAAATTCCTAAACACCCACACACTTATAAACTCAAACAGGAAGAAATAGAAAGCTTGAACAGACCCATAACCAGTGAAGAAATTGAATCAGTCATCAAAAATCTCCCAACAAATAAGAGTCCAGGAGCAGATGGCTTTCCAGGGGAATTCTACCATACATTAAAGAAGAGATAATACCTATCCTTCTCAAGCTATTCCAAAAAATAGAAAGGGAAGGAAAACTTCCAGACTCATTCTATGAAGCCAGCATTACTTTGATTCCTAACCCAGCCAGAGACCCAGTAAAAAAAGAGAACTACAGGCCAATATCCCTGATGAATATGGATGCAAAAATTCTCAATAAGATATTAGCAAATCGAATTCAACAGCATATACAAAGAATTATTCACCATGATCAAGTGGGATTCATTCCTGGGATGCAGGGCTGGTTCAACATTCGCAAATCAATCAATGTGATGCATCACATTAATAAAAGAAAAGATAAGAACTATATGATTCTGTCAATCGATGCAGAAAAAGCATTTGAAAAAATTCAGCATCCTTGCTTAATAAAAACCCTCGAGAAAGGATAGAAGAAACATATTTAAACATCATAAAAGCCATTTATGAAAATCCTCAGTGGGGAAAAACTGAGAGCTTTCCCCCTGAGATCAGGAACACAACAGGGATGCCCACTCTCACCGCTGTTGTTTAACATAGTGCTGGAAGTTCCAGCATCAGCAATCAGACAACAAAAGGAAGTCAAAGGCATCAAAATTGGCAAAGATGAAGTCAAGCTTTCACTTTTTGCAGATGACATGATATTATACATGGAAAATCCGATAGATTCCACCAAAAGTCTGCTAGGACTGATACATGAATTTAGCAAAGTTGCAGGATACAAAATCAATGTACAGAATCAGTTACATTCTTATACACTAATAATGAAGCAACAGAAAGACAAATAAAGAAACTGATCCCATTCACACTTGCACCAGGAAGCATAAAATACCTAGGAATAAACCTAACCAAAGATGTAAAAGATCTGTATGCTGAAAACTATAGAAAGCTTATGAAGGAAATTGAAGAAGATATAAAGAAATGGAAAAACATTCCGTGTTCATGGATTGGAAGAATACATATTGTTAAAATGTCAATACTACCCAAAGCTATCTACACATTCAATGCAATCCCAATCAAAAGTGCACCAACATTCTTCTCAAAACTAGAACAAGCAATCTTAAAATTTGTATGGAACCACAAAAGGCCCTGAATAGCCAAAGTAATTTTGAAGAAGAAGACCAAAGCAGGAGGCATCACAATCCCAGACTTTAGCCTCTAACACAAGGCTGTAATCATCAAGACAGCATGGTATTGGCACAAAAACAGACACATAGACCAATGGAATAGAATAGAAACCCCAGAACTAGACCCACAAAAGTATGGCCAACTAATCTTTGACAAAGCAGGAAAGAATACCCAATGGAAAAAAGACAGTCTCTTTAACAAATGGTGCTGGGAGAACTGGACAGCAACATGCAGAAAGATGAAACTAGGCCACTTTCTTACACCATTCACAAAAACAAACTCAAAATGGATAAAGGACCTGAATGTGAGACAGGGAACCATTAAAACCCTACAGGAGAAAGCAGGGAAAAAACCTCTCTGACATCAGCTGCAGCAATTTCTTACTTGCCACATCTCCAAAGGCAAGGGAATTAAAAGCAAAAATGAACTATTGACACCTCATGAAGATAAAAAGCTTCTGCACAGCAAAGGAAACAATCAACAAAACTAAAAGGCAACCAACGGAATGGGAAAAGATATTTGCAAATGACATATTGGACAAAGGGCTAGTATCCAAAATCTATAAAGAGCTCACCAAACTCCACACCCGAAAAACAAATAACCCAGTGAAGAAATGGGCAGAAAACATGAATAGACACTTCTCTAAAGAAGACATTCTGATGGCCAACAGGCACATGAAAAGATGCTCAACATCGCTCCTCATCAGGGAAATTCAAATCAAAACCATACTCAGATATCACCTCACGCCAGTCAGAGTGGCTAAAATGAATAAATCAGGAGACTATAGATGCTGGAGAGGGTGTGGAGAAACGGGAACCCTCTTGCACTGTTGGTGGGAATGCAAACTGGTGCAGGCGCTCTGGAAACAGTGTGGAGGTTCCTCAAAATATTAAAAATAGACCTACCCTATGACCCAGCAATAACGCTGCTAGGAATTTACCCAAGGGATACAGGAGTGCTGATGCATAGGGGCACTTGTACCCCAATGTTTATAGCAGCACTCTCAACAATAGCCAAATTATGGGAAGAGCCTAAATGTCCATCAACTGACGAATGGATAAAGAAATTGTGGTTTATATACACAATGGAATACTACGTGGCAATGAGGAAGAATGAAATATGGCCTTTTGTAGCAACGTGGATGGAACTGGAGAGTGTTATGCTAAGTGAAATAAGCCTTACAGAGAAAGACAGATACCATATGTTTTCATTCTTACCTGGATCCTGAGAAACTTAACAGAAGCCCATGGGGGAGGGGAAAAAAAAAAGAGAATAGAGAGGGAGAGAGCCAAAGCATAAGAGACTCTTAAAAACTGAGAACAAACTGAGGGTAGATGGGGGGTGGGAGGGAGGGAAGGGTGGGTGATGGGTATTGAGGAGGGCACCTTTTGGGATGAGCACTGGGTGTTGTATGGAAACCAATTTGACAATAAATTTCATATTAAAAAATAAAAATAACCAATACAAAAAAAGTTATTGATTTTGGGGCATCTGGGTGGCTCAGTTGGGTAAGCAACTGACTTGGGCTCAGGTTCGTGAGTTCAAGCCCCTCATTGGGTTCTGTGCTGACAGCTCAAAGCCTGGAGCCCATTTCAGATTCTGTGTCTCCCTCTCTCTCTGCTCCTCCTCTGCTTGCACTCTGTCTCTCTCTCTCTCTCAAGAAATGAATAAACATTAAAATTTTTTTAAGTTATTGATTTTTTACAACAAAAATGAGAACAAAAGGTAGGGTTTATAAATGTAGAACTAAAATGCTTCACAACACTCGTATAAGTAATGGGGAGGGGGAATGAAAATACACTGTTGTAAGGTCCTTATGTTATACGTGAAGTGGCATTATGTTATTTCAAAGTAGACAGAGGTTAAGTTAAAGATACATATTACAAGCCCTGGAACAATTGCTAAAAAGAAGCACACAAATCCAAACAAAACAGGGATGTATCTAATGAACGAACAAAGGACAGACACTATCAGTTCATTCTCTCTGTGGAATCAATTCTTCAGATCATATGAGCTTTTTTCCTCTTGACATTGGCTTAAGTAGTAGAAATCCCCCTGTGGGTTAAGACCCAGTGTGATCAGAAGTGAGACAGCCAATGGCTTTCAGATTGAAAAGCCATGATGTTTGAGACACTAAATCATTTGGAAATAGAAATTTTCATTAAGTATCAGCCTAACAAAGTAAGTGAAATCTCTTTTTCTCTTTTGTTACTTATACAGAAGCTGTTGCAACAAAATAATTTAAACACACACACACACACACACACACACACACACACACACACATTTCTCATTGCACTCCTACCTACCCTCCAGAGCCCTCACCCAACTTTTCTCATGGCCTTTTAGCCCCTTCATCCAGAAACTGGGTGCTTTATGCTGTCACTGATGTAGTGCATTAACTTCATTGAATGAAGTCTGTGAGCTTCCACTGTTTACCATACAGGGTTCTTACAGGGAAGTCCTTTTCCTTTTCTGTAATATATTCACTTTCCATTGATTCCTCAAGCTCAATTTCAAATGTGCTCTACCTTTTTCCTCAATCACAAGAATCCTCCCCTAAAAAAAAATCTGCTTCTCCTCAAGTCCATAATCTGTTGTCTCTTTCTCACAGCACCTCACTATCCACTCTGTATTGTAGCAGTCTGTATCCACATCTCTGTCTTAGTCATTGAGCTGTAACTTGTCCATATTTGTACTTGACAGAGCCCTGCACATAGAGGAGACTTCATAAATGTAGGAGAGGAAGGAAACAGGCTTTTGAGGTTATTTGAGCTATCATTTTGCTTTTGGTTACTGGGAAGGCACAAATGTCTGAGGATCAAGAAAAAAGGATTTTACCAGTTCACTTGCCAATATAAAGACAAAGATCTATTTCCACATTTGATAATAAAACCTCATGTAAGAAACTCAAGCACAATACATACCCACTTATATAGAAAAACCAAAAGCCAAAATGAACCATGTTAGGGAAGTGAAGGGTTTGAACCCTCTCTTAGAGAGCTTTGATAGTCCAAAGTAAAATTGTTGGAGGAAGTCATGTAAAATCACGTGCAATGCTCAGAGAGGTAGATCAGGAGATTTCAGTTCATCTTGGTCCAGTCTCATGAATGGAGAGGATTTAAAAACAGAAACTGCAACTTGCCCACCTTGAATCACATGGATGAAGAAGTAAAAGAAAAGGAAAACGGGGGGGGGGGAGCCAATTCTGAAGAGATATAATCAAGCAGTCGTGACCAAGAAGCAGCAATTAGAGAAAGAGTATTCTTTAAGATGGTTTCCCATTCGCTGGTCCCAGTACTCAAAAACAGTTGGCTGAATGTCTGCAGCATGACTCACAAATCACAAATGAATATTTTTTTAATTTTTAAATTTTTTGTTTTGACATATTTTAAGACTCATAAGAAGATGCAAAAATAGTACAGGATTTCCCTTTTCACTGTGTCCACCCAAAGGTAACATCTTACATAACTACAATACATTATTGAAATTAGAAAACTGACATTGGTATAATATTGTTAACTACAAACTTTATTTTTACCTACATTCATTTTGTGTTTGCTTATAGTACAATGACATTTTATCTCACATATAGATGCACAGTATCATGTAACCACCACCGCAATCAGGATACAAAACTGTTCCATCACCACAAAGGAACCTTCTCATGCTATCCCCTTAATGGTCAGACTTTCCCCCTAACCCTAACCTGGCAACCACTGACTTGTCTCTATCTCCATAGCTGTACTGTTTAATACTGTTATATAAATAGAGTTATAAGGTATGAAATCTTTTGCAATTGGCTTTTTTTGCTCAGCATAATACTCCTGAGATCTGTCAAAGATTTTGCATGTGTCAATAGCCTGTTCCTTTTTGTTGCTATGTAGTACCCCATTATACGAATGCATCAGTTTGTGGATTCACACATTGAGGGACATCTGGTTTTGGCTATCATAAACAATGCTGCAATGACCATTAATGTGAATGTATGAACACAAGTTTCATTTCCCTGGGATAAATACCAAATAGTGCTGTTGTTGAGTTCTTCGGCATATATGAAATTTTAAAATGCATCTTTCCTTTAACTTTCCTGTTCTTCAGTTGTCTTCTTTCTTACAAACCAAGTTTCCTGAATAATACCATGTCTGTATTCCCCACCAGAAGAGGAGTCTTCCAAGACAGGGGTCCTTCCTTAATAATCATTTCATAGGCAGTGATCATGTCTACCACAGAGTACATATGAAGTGATGTTGCTTGGTTTTTCTCTCAAAATATTCAAGGCTGCTTGGAGTAATTTCTGATGGATCAATCACTCATATTTACACAGTAATCAATCACTCACCTTTTAAAGAAATTCTGAAGTGCAAGGAGGCTATGTGGTATCATTCTGAGCAGCAATTATCTGAGACTAGAATCCCATGTTTCAAAAGAAGTCCCCTCTGCTCATCGTAATCACCATCCTGATTATCTCTTCAATATTTTTATACCTATCAAGGGTAGCCACAAGTACCCCAACTTGGGGGTGGTTAGTTGATTTTGAAGTTTTTTATTGTAAAAAGCAAGTCTGTATGATAAAATCTCAAGGGAAGTTGAGGATATGGTGTATTAGAGAAGAATTGAAAGGACATTTAAGACATGAGGAACAGGGTAAGCACAATGGAAAACAATCTTAACAGGAATAAAAAGGTTTACAGAGAATGTGACTCCTTAAAACAGCACCAATTTAATGAATTATGTTAATAACAAAGCCAACTAATGATTTAATCTTTCTCTTGACTTTTCACTAGCTAAATAGATATGATTTTTCTTAAAATATCAAAGCATATCTGTTGCTTTTGTTACCTATGATGTTCCCTTGATATCCTTCTGTCTTTGCCAAATTAGGAATTATATAGATGGGCATCCCCATTCCCATTCCCTAATTTGAGCACAAGTATTCGGGTGTTTGCAAGAGTTTCTCATGATGCTTGATGTGATATGTATCAGAGGGCCATCAGCACATGTTACAGGCATCAAGAGTCCCTACAGTGGCTGCCTTATGGCCAGGAAAAAGCTACATGTGTCAAATGAGATAATCTTGGAAATACTGACAACTTAGTAGCCATTAAAATTCCAGTATCTTCCATGCATTTTCCCTGTGTAGGGACTTGGGAAATAAAGTAGGTGGAGGAATGTAGGGAAAGGACAGAATGGGTAGGGACAGTGCTTGGAATCAGCAGTTTGCTATCCTTTCATAGAAGAAAATGCTGCTCTTTCTTTCTCTCTTTTTCTCTGAAATTGCATGTCACATTTCAGTGATTTTCCACTTGAAATGGGTATTAGGGAAGTGATGCTATTGTCAAAAAGTCATAGAAAGGCAGTTTCAACTAGATTAAATGGAAAGCAAACAAAAAAACTGAAAGTGAACTCAAATCTTTTTATTTATGAAAGTGATAATTTTCTTTCGATGTGTGAGTTGTGTTGATCCAGAGTTAGAAAACCAAAGACTTAAATTTCAACTGAAATAAGAGTCTTGTTCCCTAATACTTGGAGGATTACTCATCCAATAGTCCTCCCAGTTTAGGCATGGTGTTATAAAAGACCAGTTTTGGCTACAAGTGAATAAGATGCTCAAATAACAGCAGCTTCAAATGTTATATAATAACAAATAAGAGAGCTTGAAATTGCTCTCAGATATAATAACAAATAATAGAGCTTCAAATTGCTCTCAGATACAAATGAATTCTGAAGATAAGCATTTCAGAGCTTGTATAGTAGCTCTGTGATTATTAGACACCCAGCCTCCTTATATTTTATTGTTCTATCATCTTCAACATGTGGCTTTCACCATGTGGTCCAAGATGACTTCCCAAGTGCCATGATGTCCACAGAGTCTAAAGCAGGATGGAGAAAAATCTGTGAAAGTTCTTAGCCCCACCTATAAGCTTTTCCTAGAAGCTGCACATGACACTTCTATTTATATCTCATTGAGGGAGATTAGTTACTTAGTCATATCTAGCCTCAAAGAAGGCTAGGAAATGTAGTTTCTATTTTGGTTGGTCATAAACACAGCTAACATTCAGAGGTTCTATTATTAAAGATGAGGGATAAATGAATCTTGAGAAATCAATAGCAGTTTCTGTCATAGGTTTTGCACAGTAGGATCTGTTATTTATGGCTTCCCCGAATTTTTTGACCATGTTGTCTGTTTTTTTGGGGGGAGGGTATGCTATTTGTTTGTTTTCATCATTTCAAGTCCCTAGTGAGAGCAGTTGAGAGGTCAGAAATGAGGCTGGAGAGAGTCCAGAGGATCAATCATGGAGGGACTCATTCATTCTGTCAAAGAGTTTAGATTTCATAGGGATTGGATATAGATTTATCTGGAAGTTAGATACAATAGATAATAGACAGAGAAACAGACATATATATAGAAATACAATGCTTTTGATTACCAACTGTGTTTAAAGCTATTTTAGCGTGGAGGTTGTAACAAAACTAAAATTGACACTCCTTGCTCTTCAGGAGTTTATAATTCTGTAGAGAAAATATATCCATAACTAAAATCCAATTCAAAGTTATAAAAGGTTATAGCCCCTTTTAATTTACAGAGAACTTCTACATCAATGATTGAGTAAATGATTAAAGCAAAGAAATGGAGTCTGAAAAGGAAAGGATATTTTGGGGAAATGAGTAGTTTGTTTTGACTGAATGGGAATACATATAAGAAATAGTGGGAAGAGCCAAACAAAACAAATTAAGAATAGATTGAGAAACAAATTAAGTATATGTTCCATGTTTCTGAACATTTAAAAATAAGAATAGAAGACCTAAGGATTCCTGAATACATATATTCAGATTTGTTTGAACTTATTAAGTCTTTACTAAACCAGATACTATATCAGACACCAAGAAGTCCAAGCCTCAAAAAACCCACTGAGCCCCAGGCATGTAAGTATTATTGGTGATTCATCATCAACTCCACAAGGTCAACTATGTGAGGTCATAGAAAACTCTGACTTGACTGCTCTGACCATTCCACTGGCTGGGATGGTGGCCTGGGATATTTATACCCTGTCTCCAAAAATCCCTACTGTTTCTGTTATGTATCACTGTGTAACAAACCACTCCTAGAGTTATTTATTTTTGCACAAGATTTCTTTCTTTTCTTCTCTTTTCTTTTTTCCTTTCCTTTTCTTTCTTTTTCTTTCTTTCTTCTTTCTTTCTTTCTTTCTTTCTTTCTTTCTTTCTTTCTTCTTATTGCACAAGATTCTCTGGGTACTTCTGATTCACATGGTGTCAGCTGGGGTTCTAGGGAAGGTAGAAGGTCCAAAATTACTTCAGTTACGTTGTTGGGAGTTGGTATTGATTGCTGACTGGGAGCTCATCTGGTGCCACCAGCTAGGAGGCTCAAGCATCTCCTTGGGGCTGCTTAGGCTTCCTCACAGAGTAGGAGTGAAGATCTAAGGAGTGTTCCAAGTGACAAAGGTGGAAACTGTACATGTTTAGGGACCAGCCTCAGAAGTAACACAGCATAATATCTGTTTATTCTTTTGTTCAAAAAAGATCACAGGATCAAGCCAAATTTAAGGAGAGGGAAAAAATACTCCATAGCTTGATAGGGGAGCAGAAAGGTTATATTGCAAAGATATGTGGAATGGGAGATATTGTTGCAATCATCTTTGCAAAAAACAATTTACCAATATCCTCTGTCCATAACAATTTATATGCCTCCCACATGAAAAATATTCTCACCCTATTACCCCAAATTTATCTCATTTTAACACCAGGTTCAGACTCAAGGTCAAAGATTTTTTTCATCTAAATTAGGTCCAGTTAAGAATGAGTCTTCTTGGGGGCGCCTGCGTGGCTCAGTCGGTTAAGCGGCCGACTTCGGCTCAGGTCATGATCTCACGGTCCGTGGGTTCGAGCCCCGCATCGGGCTCTGTGCTGACAGCTCAGAGCCTGGAGCCTGTTTCAGATTCTGTGTCTCCCTCTCTCTGACCCTCCCCCGTTCATGCTCTGTCTCTCTCTGTCTCAAAAATAAATAAATGTTAAAAAAAAATAAAAAAAAAAAGAATGAGTCTTCTTGGATTCAGAAACCTCTGAAATATCTGCCCCATTCCTACACCCAACAAACAGTGGAAAAATGGATATAGGATAATCATAATACACATTCCAACTCAGAAATGGGAATAGGTAGTACCCAACAGTCACTTGTTTATGGAAATTCTAATATCCATCCAGGCACATGTTGCTAATCCTTCCTACTCCAGTGCTGGGAAATGTACATTGATTAGGATCCAGTTCTGCTCCCTCTGAGTGATTCTCCTTGATTTTTGGCTCTGCCTTCTGAATTATAGGCTTTTCCCATTGAATTATCCTTCCTTTTCCATAATAAATAGTCCACTTTTGTAGTTGAGAAGTTTTCTCATTCTGCTTCTTGACGATAGAATGTTAGGGGTCCAGAACCATGATTAATTTGAACCAGCTCAGTTCCTTTTAGTCTAAATAGGCAGTGCTTCCTTTTGATATTTCTCTTAGAAACTTTGAAGGTTTCCTATGACTCTTATTGGAGTAAGCATTCTTGGATGGGAGCCACACACATTTTTGGGGGATTAGCATCTGCAAACCAAAGCCGTATTCACTCTTAAAGATAGGGTCCTTCCAATTTGGGGGTGAGGTTTGGCTGTGGAACACTTTCCCTAAAATTTTTGCAAGTTCTTTTTCCACCTGCAGTGTCTATTAAGCATGCCCTTAAATTTTTTAGAAGATTTTTTCTTGTAAATCTAACTGACAGTGTAAGAGACATGGGTTTTAATTTTTATGAGGTCTTAATAATCTTACAGACACATCCTTGACTTGGCTTTGACCTGAGACCACATTATATTAGCTTCACCCTGGGCTTGATTTTTTTCCCAGAGTCATTTCTTACTTTGCCAACTTTTTGCCATCTGGAGAGGCTTGGAATGAGAAACAGTTTTATTTTCCAACCTTGAAACTTTTGGATTAGAAAATCTGTAAATTTTGCTTGAAATCCAAATTGTTTCTTTGGATCTTCTTTCTCTTTCATCATTCCATTATCAGCAGTTAAAAGAAGACAACTGACACGTTCACCACTCTTCCTGGAAATCACTCTTGCCAAATCCACAAGTTCATTAGTTATAGTTTCTATCATCCATGTGACAGCAGGTGACAGTGATGTTAAATCTTCCATCACTACCTAAGATGAGTTGCCTTTCCTTCAGTCCCCAGTATTATTCTCCTCATTGCCTTTTTAGCCTCTACTGAGTCTTCTGACCCCTCTTCATTCCTCCCCACAGTCCAATCTCAAAATCAATACCATGTGTTTTAGGTTTTATATTACAGCTATACCCTACCTCTATACTTCTCGAAAACTTAGTTACTTAAAGCAATAACAGTTTATGATATATCAAGACTCTGTCAATTGACAGGTGTTTTTTTTCTGTTTCCCGTGGTGTTGGCTGGAGGGGTCAGGGTGAATGGGAAGTCCCAAATGACCTCACTTGCATAGCTGGCAGCCGTGTCTGGCTGCTGATAGCTCATCTAGGTGGTATTAGCTGGGGGTCTTGGTTATCCTCAACGTGGGCCCCTCCACATATCCGTTTTGGCTTCCTGGCATTTCATCACATTTATCACATTTAATTTATTTCTTACGTTAGCATTGTAATGTAGATATTACCATCCTCAATCATTCAGCAAATAGCACCAATGATTAGTAGCAATATGCCAGGAGCCATGGTTGATTTAGGAGAATAAAAAGTCAAGTAAGATACAATTCCTGTCCTAGAGGAGTTTATATCTAATGGAGGAGTTAATCAATGATTATGATGAAATCATATATGGGGAAACAGAAGTTCAGAAAGGTTAAGTATATTGCTTTTCAATCTAAAAGCTGATGACTCAAGATATGAACCTAGATCTTCCTGATTTCAAAATTATGCTTTCTCTTCAGGAGCATTTAGAAAGTTAATATAACTGTCCATACCAATGGTAATGAAGATTCAGAAGTTATAAATGAAAGCAGGGTAAAATGCAAAATATTTTTCAGGTAGAAGAGACAGGACTTAATGACTGCTTGCATGAGGTAGATAAGGTCAACAGAAGAATCAAAGGTAAGTCCCATGGGACAGGAAACTGGGAAATCAAAAGGAAGGAGGTGGTTTAAAATGATTCTATTTTTTAACTTTGAAGGACTTTAAAGGACTACCCAAATATACGGATATAATCCAGCAAGCAGGATAAAGACAGAGAACTTGTACTCATTATTCAAATTTTTTGAGCATCTACTGTGTGTCAGGTACAGGGCAGGTGAATAAGAAAACCGTACCCCTAACTTCAGTGATCCAATAGTCAAGGTCTTACAGTCTTACAGGCAGATGATTACACTTTGATATGATTACAGCCACAGTAAAGGTAATTACACTACTAGGTACAAAGGAACAAAGAAGAAAGTAAAGATGATACTAGGGAAATTAACTGTACATGGATGGCCATTACACCAGGATATGGATGCAACTGCTAAGAGGGCAAAAAGGAAGAAAATGGCTAAGGACACTTATTTCAGATGAGGATTCAAAGGAGGTAGGAGGAATGTCCAAGGAGTAGGAAAGAACCAGCTACTGAAGTCCAGGGAAGAGAAAATTTCTACAAAGTCACCCTAATAGTGCAAGAGTCAGGGGCAACCAGTGGAATGAGATGTGGTCAGGAACTTTAATATGCAATTGATGTAGGGAAGTCAAAGAGGATTAAGACCAAGAAGAAAATTCTTTATTGGGATTGAATCAGTTCTGTCTGTTTATATGGAAGTCAGATAAGCTATGATAATTCAATCTTTCAAAGACATTAAAATGACTTCCAGATAAACAAGTATATTGGTTATATAGCTCTATCATAATGACTCTATCCCAGGAAGGGATAAATGAACTATAAGCTGAATGAGAAAGAAACACTTAGCTGAGATAATTAAGTTAGCTAGGCTTAATTGAGGGTTCAGAAGCTCTAAGATTTGGAATGAAAATGGTTAGAGGATAAGCTTATTTTCAAATATGGAAGAATAATTTCAGTTTAAAAACTGAAGAGGCCTAAGCATTTAGTATCTGAGCTGTCCCATTTCGGCTTCTTGCTCTCTCTGAAGAAAATTTCATTGTAAAAGCAGAATAGCTATTTATTTGGGGAAAAAAAGGACAACTATTCATTTAAAAATTTTTTATTCCCTACAAGAAACTTTTAACTACAACATAAAAGTATTTACAACAGGATGTTAAAATGGGGTTTTCCTATCTCAGTTTCATCTAAGATCACAAAGAATGAGAACAAACAATAGGTGCCAAATACCCCCACACTCTAAAATGAGAAGCTAGGCATATATGAAAGACTTGCAAAAGAAGTATTCTGGAAAATTGTTTTTGGCACCCTTAGCATAATGACTGCCTCAAGGATATTTAAAATATTGGAGAGGCCAAGAAATAGGACTATTTTAGAGAGAATTTTTTTAGAAAGAGTTGTTGGAATGCTATGGAATTCACTACTAATCCTGACTCAAAAACATATACCTCACCACCATGAGGGAAGAGAGAGGTGTCCTTACCCCTTACCTCAAGCCAAGTAAGTGGAGATGAAGGAAAGTACTCAGAGCTTCACCTTTGTCCCTAAACGTCTGCAAAATACATAGACAGATCCTATATCCATTTCAAAAAAAGTCCAAATGTGGGAAACAGTGGAGGCTGCATTGGTAAATAGCAGCATGCAACCACACATTTCCCAGTGATTAATTGTAGAGCTCAAATTGGGACCCAGCATGGATACCACCCAAGAGAGCTTCCTGGAGGGAAGATGGGACTCAACAGAATAGACCACTGGATGTCCATGATCCAAGGAGAAATTTTAAGCAGACACCTTGAAAAGAAGCATTGCCTTAACATCAGAAATGTATTCAGAGCTTCCCAGTGGGGAAATCATTAAGAAAACACATGAAAGCTCCCCAAGAGATAATGAGTCAGCTTTGGATATCTGCCAAGCTGAGAAATCAACAAGTGAGATCATGACTGTATGACAGTACTAGCAATGTTAAACCTTCCTGCCTCCTGCCCCTCATGGATCTTCTTCCTCTCACTCTTCCCCTCCTGCCACCCCTTCCAAACTGCTCTCAAGTTGGGCAAGTCAGAGACAACTTATGGTAGTCAGGTGAGTTAAAAACTTAACCTCAAATAAAGCTTTAGTCTTGATTATTACCATGGACTAGCCATTTTAATTCTGAAGTGAGATTGCTATTGCACTTAGAAGTAAAAGATTTGTTTTACTTTTGTTTTGTTTTGTTTTGTTTTGTTTTGTTTTGTTTTGTAGTAGCTTAGGGCCACAAGATCTGCCTAAGATTTTATTGAAGGCCAGGAAAGAAACAGTTTACACAGACATTTTAAGGGGCAATGTGTTTTTGCTTTCTTCCCATACTCTAAGGAGTCTCAGTGGTTCATTGTAATGTTTATACCTAGGTAGTATTCTTTGTACTACAGTATAACATGAGACTAAAGGTGCCACTTGTGGAGTAAGACCAAATACAAATGTCAACTCCACCACCCATACACTGTGTGAACTTGGCAACTAACCGAGTCATTGCAAGCTTTCTCTCCTGGAGGATGGGGAAATAATTATACCTACATGATAGGACTGATATGAGGGCTAAGTAAAATTATGTACATAAATCATTTAAGTACAGCACCTGCCATAGTTTGTACTCTATAGATAGTAGCTATTGTTATCATTTACCAAATAGTTGCAAGTAACCTCTTTTTCCTTGTTCTCAAGAGCTTATTGTTGATGTTTGTCTAAAAGGACTATTCCTAATTTCCCCACCATTCATTAAACTTAACCTTTTAGATACCGATTTCTAGCCCCTCTCTGAAGCAAAAGTTTGCAGTCATTCAAGCAGCCCAGCAACACTGTAGGATGGGGAATGGAAAGTATAACCAATGAAAACTGCAGGCAGAACTTGAGCAAGTGGAAAGTGATTACTTTGTCTGGCATCTCCCCAGTTCCCTGCAGAGCAAAAATCCTCTGTACCCTTGCTAGGAGTGGTGTAGGATTTTGGAAGACTTCTTAGCCATCACAGAGATTTCCGCCACTTTTTAGAAAATCATTTCACTGAAATTCTAGTTGCATGGGACACATGGCATTTTGATACTTTCAAATATTTCAACTTATTTCATAAGGATGGTTGTCAGATTCCTTCCTTATGAGTGGGGGAAGAATCAACATAATTTAAGATAAACATTCTTGAAAATTAGAGCATGCAACTCTCAATCTCAGAGTCATGAGTTCAAGCCCCATGTTTAGCATGGAGCCTACTTACCTAAATAAATAAACAAGAAAATAACTAACTAACTAAATATTAACAGTGTACATCGAAGCTAAAATATATGGTAGATATACAGAGAATAACTTCGTGGCTTTAGGGTGGAAAATAATCTCCTAATCAAAAGTAAAAAGTATGAACCATGAAGAATACAATTAATAAACTTAAAGTAAAATTAAGAACTTAATCTCATTTAAAAAGTGGAAATAGCAAGACACAATTAGGAAGAGAAACTTGGAAGCATATGATTGACAAAGGATTAGAATCAATCTAGGCTATATAAAGAATTCCTACAAACTGGAAAACAAATGAGCAAAAAACCCAAAAAAATTGCAAAGGCACTTTATAGAGGCAGTAACTGGGAGTGGCCAACAAACATATGACGAGAGGAAAACTTTGCAGGTAATCATGAGAGTGAAATTTCAAACCACAGTGGTTTCCACTTGAACCAACTGCCAAAAGTTAAAAGGTCTAACGAATTTGATTAGGACATGAAGCAAATGAAACTGTATCTATACTAGAACACTACCTATATCATAGAAACCAAGATGGTGCACAGTGTAGAGGTAAAACATTCTCTTTTTTTCTTAAGGTAAAAAAACAATAGACATAAAATTTAGGTGGCGGCTATCTCTCTTGGGTGAGGGGATGGGGTGATGTCAGAGGGAGTTACCCAGGGAACTTTAAATATTATAGCAATGTTTTGTTTCTTTAACAGGATAGTGGGTACACAGGCATTTACTGCATTATTATTTTTTATAACCTGCCTGTATCAGCTTCCTCCAGCTGCTGTAACAAAGTACCACAAAGTGGGTAGCTTAAAATAATAGAATTTTTTTATCTCACAGTCCTATAGAAGCCTGAAACCAAACGTTGTTGGATATGGAGAGCACACAAATATAATACAACAGATGCTTCCTGATATTGTCCTTGTTCATTCTGGGGTGCCAAAGCAAGCAGGATGTATTCAGCTGCAGAGCATGCCATCTTCCCCTTTCCCCAGCTGACACTAGGGGAAAACACTTCCTTTTGCCTCTTCTGAGCTTCTAGTGGCTTCTGGACTCACAACTCCAATCTCTGCCTTTGTCTTCACATGACTGTCTCCCTGTGTGTATCGTTCTGCCCTCTCCTCTTCTTGTAAAGACAACACCAGTCATTGATTTAAGACTCTTACCCTATCAGGGCTGTTACTCTATTTAGGGCTCACCCTAATCCAGTGTGACTTCATCCTAACTGATTACACCTGTAATGACTCCATTTTCAATAAAGTCACATTCTGAGCTTCTGAGTGGAAATGAATTTTGAAAGGACGCTATTCAGCTCACTATAACTGCATATATTTTATTATTATGCATTTGTATCTACTCATATTTAGCTTTACAAAAAGAATGCATTATGGATCTCGGTGACATGTCATTAGGGACCATGTCCAGCTTGATGCTTAAATGCTGTTGACTACAAAGAGGACACAAATATATCACAATGGATCCTTCCTGATTATTGACTTGGTTCATTCCGGTGTGCTACAGTAAGCAGGACATATTCAGCCCCCAAGGAGGCCATCCCTCATTTCCCTCCTCCTCCTGCTTGCTAAATGTAAATATGGATGATTTTAAATAATTATATATATATATGTGTGTGTGTGTGTGTGTGTGTGTGTGTGTGTGTTTAGAGACTGAGAGCACACATGAGCAGGGGAGGGGCAAAGGGAGAAAGAGAATCCCAAGCAGGCTCCACACTGTCAGCACAGAGCCTGATGTGGGGCTCAATCTCATGAACCACGAGATCATGACCTGAGTCAAAATTAAGAGTCAGGGGCTTAACCAACTGAGCCACCAGGTGCCCCTGATTTTAAATTATTTTAAATGGATGATTTCATCATGCATTCTCTAGTTCACCTTGTATAGCACAGTACAGTGGTTCTCAAAGTGTGGTCCCAGGACCAGCAGCACCGGCATCACCTGGAACTTGTTATAAATGCAAATTTTCAGGTTCCACCACAGACCTATTGAACCAGAAACTCCAGAAATGAGGACCAGAAGTCTGTTTCAACAGCCCTTTTGATGATGCTGATGCATGCTCCATTTGAGAAGCACTGGAATAGTGGAGAGGGCACAGACTCTGTAGTCAAAATGTTAAGGTTTGAGTCCTAACAAGTTTGTCACTTCTTAGCTATCCTACCTTGGACCAATCATTTACTTTTTTTGTTTTCTCTTCTGTAAGAGAAGAAATGTGGTTTCCTGTTGGGTGGATAATAGCACATTTCTAAAATGGTTCTTATGAGGATTAAGATAGTTAAATCCATGTAGAATGTTTAGAACAGAGCTTGGCACACAAGTACTATATAAATGTTACCTAATTAAATGTTGCTACTGTGGAAAGGGAAGGGAAAGGGAAGGGAGTGGAGAGGACGAGAGGGGAAAAGGTAGGGGGAAGGGATGGGGAAGGAAAAGATCTGCCTGCTTCATTGATGCGCATTAGCTTCCCAGCTCCTAAAAACAAACAAATTAGCATTGCCGGTCTAAAATTCCTTGAAAATACTTTGTCCTCTTTTGGAAATTTTTTTTTAAATTTCTTAGCCTTCTACCTGCCATTCCTACCATTTCATCAAGTAAAGGTAAGCTGGTAGTTCTATAATTGCATCTGCAAGTTCTATATGCTGAAATGTAAATCAGTTGAGTAAAGGGTACTTCTCCTGGGCTTGGAAATTAAAATTAATTTAAACCATGAGGAATTCTCTTACCAAATACTCACCCATTCCAGGTTTCACTTTTCTCCTAATGATATTTGTTTCTCTCCATTTGAATATCCTCCTCTTTAATAGGGAATGCAAAAGAAAAAAAGTTCTTTCTTTTTTTATAATCCAGTCATTTTGAATTTTCCCTAATGATAGGCCTCTTACTTCATTGATCTTATTATGAATGGTACTTAGTTAAATTGCATTTAGTCACTTATTCAACAAGTATTTTTTGTACACTTACTATACGCAAGCAGTGATTGTATGTTAGGAATATAGCAGTGAACAGAATACACAAAATTTTTGTCATGAATCTAATCTCTAGTTATAGTATATAGATAATATAAATAAATATATTAATAATAAGTATTTATTAGGTCAAAAATAAATGGCATAGGGAAAACACATTAAGGTAAGGGGGATTTGATAATTTTTGGGGGTAGTATTTTAAATAAGGTGTTCAGGATTGACCATTTTTATGGACTTAACTATTTTATTCATTATGGTTCTCCTCTTAGAAACAGAAAGCTAGGAATAAGACCTGTGATTCCCCGGCTTTGAGCTTTCTAGGATATCTGTTCCATTTAGGATCAGTGAGGTGGTTTCCAGGATGTGGTCTTCATAGGATGGTATATTTTTTCCCAGGGCTCCTAGAACAACTTACCAAAAACTGGGTATCTTTAAAGCAATTGAAATTTATTCTCATACAGTTCTGGAGACTAGAGTCCCCAAATCAAGGAGTTGATAGGGTTGGTTCCTTCTGATAGGGTTGGTTGCTTCCTTCTAGGGAGGTTCTGAAGGAGAATCTGCTCCTTACCTCTCTGTTGGCATCAGGTAGATGTCAGTACTCATTAACTGTCGTTCTTTAACTTGTGGGATCCTCACAAAAATCCCTGCCCCTATCTTCCCATCACCTCTTATCTGGGTCTGTGTGTCTTCTCCTTTCCTTATAAGGTATTTGTCTTTGGATTGAGGCTCCACCTAGATAATCCATGATGATTGTTTTTTATATTTATTTTTTTTTGAGAGAGAGAGACAGACAGAGACAGAGACAGAGATAGAGACAGAGTATGAGCAGAGAAAGGGCAGAGAGAGAGAGGGAGACACAGACTCTGAAACAGGCTTCAGACTGTACACTGTCAGCACAGAGCCCATCTCAAGGCTTGAACCCACGAACCACTAGATCATGACCTGAGTCGAAGTAGGATCTTACCAAACTGAGCCACCCAGGCACCCCCCTAGAGATCTTGTTTAGAGGACCCTTAACTTATTCACATCCACAAAGATCTTTTTCCAAATAAGGTCACATTCACGTATTTCAGCTGGACATATCTTTTATCCCAGTAGGTAAGATCAGAGAGTTTAGTTATTGTGGTGAGTGTTTCCTGCCCATAATAATAGATACTGTAGTCAATAGTTGTAGCTAATTTGAGGACAAAATTAGATTCAAGAGCAGGTTCTCTCCATTGTAAAATTTAGGCCAATTCAGCACCAACCTGTAACTCAAGTCATCTACTGTCCAAAAGCTATTATTTATCTGTGTCAGAAATTGAGAGTAGGCTTTTAGAAACTTCTATAACAATTTGACAATGTCTATTGAACTTAATACATAAAATATTGAGGCTTATGTTTCATGTTTATTAAAACCTACTTTCTAGTAATTAATTGTTACTGTATTTCTAAAAATTAGCCAGTGATTAAATTAAAAACATGGATTATTTGAGGAGCACTTATAGGCTTTGTTGGTAACACAATTTAGACAATAATTTCTTTCCACAATTATGTCTGTCCACAGGACTAAAAACATTTCAGTGTCAGGAATGGAGGGGATATGTGTCACAGACAATGTGCCTTATAACACGAATAACAATTTCTAATTATTCTCTTGAGGTATCTCAGCATCTAGCTTTAATTTTGTCACTATTATGGTACCGACTCATCCAAGGCTGGTGCAGTAAACTCTTAAAATATCTATGTGTCAGTAGAATTGAATAAAGTTCTGGCTCAGAAGTTGCCATCCACATGGCTACAGACCACTTTCTTTGCCTCTCTGGTCAAGTTTTCTCACCTATAAAATATATTTCTTTTGGCTTTGAAGTCCTATCCAGGATTACCACCACCACTATCAAAAATAAAGTGTATGACAACACAGGGACTATCACCTAGGGATTAGCTGGAGAAATGGCATTTTTTTTTTCAAAAAAGTTTTCAAACATACAGCAAAGTTGAGCAAAGTTGAACAAAGTTTGCATTGGAAAAGTTCTAGAACCAATTCCAATGTGGGGAGTGGAGGAGAAGTTCCTCACACATCCAAACAAGCAATGCTCCAACACCAGCTGGGGGTCCTATGATTCAACCCAATTCTGATGCTATCTACCCAGAGCAAGCACCACAATGTGAAGGGCTCAGTTCTGCAGGACTGGCCTCTGCTTCACATACCAATCACAAGCCCAGGTTGTTGCTTGTGCTCCTGACTGACCAGGTGCAGATAGAAGGTTCCTATACCCCTTCCTTGGACTTCAGAAGCCAGCCACAAGTCTAGATTGTTACCTGTACTTCTGATTGACTGGCTATCAGAGGTTCCCACAACAGCATTCTTGAGTTGGATTAATTTGCTAGAGTAGCTCACAGAATTCAGGAAATCCATTTACTTTGATTTACGACAAAGGATATTAAAAGATACGAATCAACAGCCAGATGAAGAGCTATATTGGGTGGGTTCCTGAACAAAGTTGCTTCTGTCCTCATGGAGTTTGGGGCTTGTCATTGCGACACATGGAAGGGTTCTGGTTCCCCAATCTGGAAGCTCTCCAAACCCCCTCCTTTTGAGTTTTTTATGGAGGTTTCATTACATAGGCACGATTGATTAAATCATTGGCCATTGGTAATTGATTTGATCTCAAGGCCCTTTTCCCTCTCAGGAAAAGAGGGGGTGGGACTGGAAGTTCCTACCCTATATTCAAGATTGGTTCTCCTATCAACCAGCCTCCATCCTTAGGTGCTTTCCAAAAGTCACCTCATTAACATAAACTCAGTTGTGGAGAAACAGGTCTGGTTATAAATAAGATGACACACCTTTCACATTTACGGTTCTGAAGTGATTTCAGGGACTGAGCATAAGAGACCAACTATAATAATAGGTGCTCCCATTGCTCTTATCACTCAGAAAATTCCAAAGGCCTGGGGAGTTGTAAGTCAGGAACCTTGCCTAGACCAAATATATACGAGAAGTATAATTTAGTGTTGTGAGTGGTCAAATACATATCTTTATAAATCACAATATTGCAGCAAGGAATACCCATATAACTACAACCTAGATTTTACCATTACTATTTCTCATACATGTTTATCACCTATCTGATTCTCTCTGTAATCACTAATGCATACATTTTTCCATTCTGCGTTGTATTTTTTAATTTATTTCTAAGATAATAGCAGACATCACTGCACTTCTACTTAAATACTGTAACAAGATTATCATTAACCAGAGCTCAATATTTGACTAGTTCTCTTTTGATATAAAATTTTTATATGAAGAAATGAGCAAATATTAAGAGTATATTCACTGAGATTTGACAAATGCATACATTTAAGTAATCCTACTCCCACCAAGATTTTCAACATTACCATCAATCCAGAGACAACCTAGTCCTGAGTATTCTACCTCAAATTAAATTTTTCTATTCTAGAACTTCATTCACATGAAATGTTCTTTTTTTATGTGATACATTTTTTACACAGCATGATGGTTCTAAGACTCATCTACAGTGTTGCACATATTATTTCCATTTTTTTAAATATGAAATTTATTGTCAAATTGGTTTCCATACAACACCCAGTGCTCATCCCAATAGGTGCCCTCCTCAATGCCCATCACCCACTTTCCCCTCCCTCCCACCCCCCCATCAACCCTCAGTTTATTCTCAGTTTTTAAGAGTCTCTTATGGTTTGGATCCCTCCTAACTTTTTCTTTTTTCTTCCTTCCCTCCCCCATGGTCTTCTGTTAAGTTTTTCAGGATCCAGGTAAGAATGAAAATGTATGGTATCTGTGTTTCTCTGTATGACTTATTTCACTTACCATAACACTCTCCAGTTCCATCCATGTTGCTACAAAAGGCCATATTTCATTCTTCCTCATTGCCACGTAGTATTCCATTGTGTATATAAACCACAATTTCTTTATCCATTCATCAGTTGATGGACATTTAGGCTCTTTCCATAATTTGGCTATTGTTGAAAGTGCTTCTATAAACATTGGGGTACAAATGCCCCTATGCATCAGCACCCCTGTATCCCTTGGGTAAATTCTTAGCAGTGTTATTGCTGGGTCATAGGGTAGGTCTATTTTTAATTTTTTGAGGAAGCTCCACACTCTTTTCCAGAGTAGCTGCACCAGTTTGCAATCCCACCAACAGTGCATGAGGGTTCCCATTTCTCCACATCCTCTCCAGGATCTATAGTCTCCTGATTTGTTCATTTTGGCCACTCTGACTGGCGTGAGGTGATATCTGAGTGTGGTTTTGATTTGTATTTCCCTGATGAGGAGCGATGTTGAGCATCTTTTCATGTGCCTGTTGGCCATCCAGATGTCTTCTTTAGAGAAGTGTCTATTCATGTTTTCTGCCCATTTCTTCACTGGGTTATTTGTTTTTTGAGTGTGGAGTTTGGTGAGCTCTTTATAGATTTTGGATACTAGCCCTTTGTCTGATATGTCATTTGCAAATATCTTTTCCCATTCTGTTGGTTGCCTTTTAGTTTTTGTTGATTGTTTCCTTTGGAGTGCAAAAGCTTTTTATCTTCATGAGGTGTCAATAGTTCATTTTTGCTTTTAATTCCCTTGCCTTTGGAGATGTGTCAAGTAAGAAATTGCTGTGGCTGAGGTCAAAGAGGTTTTTTCCTGCTTTTTCCTCTAGGGTTTTGATGGTTTCCTGTCTCATGTTATTTCCATTTTGCTGAGCAGTATTCCATTTTATGAACATGGATGAGTATACCACAATTTCGTATTCATTCTTCTATTGATGGACAACTCAATTCTTTCCATATTTGGGCTATTATGAATAAAATTCCTATGAAAATTTTTATAAATCTTTTTGTGAACATATATTCTCATTTTTCTTGATTAATTTGTGCTTCTATGCTTATACATGTGATTTCTTTTGAATTAATTTTTTTGTATGGTACAAAGTAAGGGTAGAGACTCATTCTTTACACAGATATGTAGTTTCTCAGCACTAATTTTTGAAAAGACTACCTTCCCCCTCCTTTCTCCATTGAATTATCCTAGTACCTTGTTGAAATTTAATTGACCATAAACATGTGTTTCTTTCCAGGCCTTCTATTCTGTTCCCTTGATTTATATGACTATTCTTACCACAATACCAATACCACACTCTCTTGATTACTCTAGCATTATGGTAAGTCCTACAGCTTTGTTCTTGTTTCAAAATGGCTTTTTTACTTTTCAAGATCCTGTACCTTTCTGAATAAATTTTATAATCAGATTATCAATTTCTGCAAATAAGAGCCTCTTCATTTCAATCTATAGGTACATCTGGGGAGAAATGATGTCTTTACTAACATTGAGTTTCCATTTTGCAATTAAGGTCATTCAGTGATTATGAAATTTCCAATATTAGGTTTTCCAATTCTAGACTTTCCATTTGATTCTTTTCTTGAAATTTTATTTTCATTCACTTTTTCATTCCCTGTGAGCATATTGCCCTTTATTTTATAGAGCACAGCTTTAAGGGATATTTGAAAATACTTTTCAGCTACTTTTAATATCTGTATCAGTCATCTTGAGGTTATCCATTCACATTTTCTGGTGTCTTCTGGTGCCAAGTAGTTTTGGATTTTATCCTGTACATTATGGAAGTAACATTGTAGATGCTCTGGATTTTATGTTCCTCTAAAATGAGTTGATAGTTTTCTTTTTATAGGTGACAAACTTCGCTAAATTGTAAAGACTGTCCTTTGGATGCCAATTCAAATTCAGTTCAGTTCTTTTATTCTTAATTGCTTCTCTTGGAGTCTGGCTCATCCATCCATCGTTCAGGTGTCAGTGAGATCTTCAAGCAATGTTTATACACAGAATGGGCAGCTTCTCTTCTCCCGTGCTCTTTCTGGGATTCCCCTGCCACCCCCCCCCCACATTTGCTTTTCAGAGGTTGTCATTCCCAAGCTCTGTCCTCTGTTTTTTAGGCCAGAAAGACTGGGTTTTCTGTTAGACTTTCACCTGCCCTAAGCTAAAAGCTGGTAAAAAGGAAGAAGGAGGTGGTGGTGGTGGTGGAGGAGAGGGAGGAGGAGAAAGAATACAGGGTTGAAATATGTTCAGTGTCTTTTACTTCTCCTAAGTGTTGGCTCCCCTTTAGAATCAATTTATGTTAATTCTCCAGTGCTTTCAGGTACTTTGTTGTATTTTTCCCAGAGTTTAGAGTTATTATCTGTGGGAAATCACATTGGGTGATCTTGGCCTTACTAGAAGCAGTGAAAAATAGAATATTTAAAAGATGCTTGTAATTAGAGCCTATTGATAAAAAGAGGACTGCATTTCTCTTAAAGAAAACACTCTCAGGAAACACTTTAATGGTTCTCTTGCTTATATAATATTAAGCCCAGGGCTAGAGGGATAAGAGTATTAAAAACAGATGGGATGCAAAAATTGATGTGCATAATAAAATAGGAATATACAGGAATATGGTTCCCTGAGGATGGTTCTGAAATAAAGAGGAAAAGATAGAAAAGAAGGGTGACACAGAAGTATCAGCAGAACTTTGCTGGAGTCAGAGTACTAAGAGATGAAACAACTAAGAAAATAAAGGAACCTCCTTTATTTTAGAAATATTTTCTATATGTAGAAAAAATGTGGTCCAGACTGTCTGATATTCAAGTTTAAGTTGTATCTCTGTTTTTATTTTAAGCCTTCTCCTTATCCCAAACTGATAGTATATCCCACTAATTGTAAAAGAAAAAAAAAATGGGAGCATATTCTCCTTTTCACCTGATTACTTTCCTGTATTGATTACATACTACTTCCCTAGCAGGTATATTATTTGAAAAAAGTCATCACTAAATTAACTTGAAGACAACAGCCTCCTAGAAAGATTAATGATATAATTTACCTTTATGAAAGAAGCAAGCATCCAATAAATTAGAAAATGCATACCATCACCCAAGTAAATTGTTAAATATCCCAAGTGCTTACCTTATTGAGTATTTGACAAATGGATTTCACATTCATTCAATTACATCAGTGCTATTTTCATGTCACTTGCTCTATTGTTCGCATAAATGTATGTCTTTTTACTAACGATGTTATGTGTATTTAATTCCATTCATTCTGTGTCAGGGAGGGATATTCAGCAAGGATAATCATGTGTCATAGGTACTACTACTCAGATTCCTAGGTTTCAATGATAGTCTTATTCTATCTATAGGGGATGCCAAAAGTTTAAGTTTTTATACAAGAGGTTCCTTTATTATTTTTTATACAACCCATGATTCCGTGTTTGGAAATATTCTTTTCCAAACAATAATTTTCCTTCTCATTTTAGTGAAAAAAGGTGCAATTGTCCAGCAGAATTTACACTTGGGTAAGAACAATACTGGGTTAAAACAATTTCTCTAAAACACAAAATCTCTGTGTTTAGTTAGTCTAGTAGTGTTTTCATAACTAAGTATACAGCATTTGTTTTATTTTAAAAATAATAAACATGATTTGCAAAGCCTATACCAAGATATTTGTTTTAATGTCCCCCTCCCCCAACTTCCATTCTTCTTTTGATAACCATACATTTCTTTTCCTTTGACAAACAACCTCTCCACCTTTACTTGCTTCCAAGGGTGGCCACAATAAAGTACCACCAAATAGATGGTTTAAAACAACAAAAATGTACTATCTCACAGTTCTGGAGGCTAGGAGTCCAAAACCAAGGTGTCAGCAGGGTCATGGTCCTTCTGAAACCTAAAGAGGAGAATCCTTTTTTTTTTCCCTCTTCCTATCTTCTGGTGATATACTGGCAATCTCTGGTGTTTTGTGGCTTGTGCTGCATAATTCCAGTCTCTGCCTCCATCACATTGCTTCTTATAAGGACATCAGCCATGTTTGATTAAGGACTCACCCTATTTTGGTATGATCTCATCTTAATTACTTACATCTACAATCACCCTATTTCCAGATAAGATCACATTTGAGATATGGGGTTTAGGATTTCAATATATCTTTTTCAAGGGCACAATGAAACCATAAAACCACCATTCTCAGTCATCTGGATGGATCTGACTCTACATTTGGCTCAAGAGATGGGCGTATGGCTCAGGTCTAGTCAATCAGAGCATATTCCCCTGCCCAAGCTGCTGTATTTCAGGTCTGCGCACATGTATAAATCAGAGTAGACAAAATATAGTGGGTATTTTGCTGTAATTTTAAAAGATAAGATACTCTTATTTAGTTTTGTTTAATTTGGGGGGCTGTATAAAGCCTGGACTCACTACTAGCAGTTCTCTTGCCATGAATGGGTACTGCTGCATAGAGAATGTGGAAGAGAGAGAGGGAGAGGGAAAGTAATAAGAGGAAGAGGGGGAGATTAAGCAGGATTTTCCTAAGAACCAAGAATTTGATTCATGCAGTTATGAAGGTTGAGAAGTCCCAAGATGTGCAGTCAGCAAGCTGGAGACCCAAGATGCACCCAAGATGTGCAGTCAGAGAGCTGGTGGTATATTTCCAGTATGAATCTGAACACCTGAAAACTGGGAGAACTGATGGTATAAGTTCCCATCCAAATGCTGGCAGGCTTTAGACTCAAGAGATCTATTTTAAGTTCCTGTCAGAAGGCAAGAAAAGACTGATATCACAGCTCAAGTAGCCTTTATGTTCCATTCAGCCTTCAACTGATTGCCTAAGTCCCACCCACACAGGAGAGAGCAATCTGCTTTACTCAAGCTACTCATTCAAATGTTAATCTCATTCAAAAACACCTTCCCAGAAACGCCTGAAATAATATTTGCCCATATATGTGGGCAGCCTGTGACCCAGTCAAATAGGTACATAAAACTAATCATTACAGAGACAGAGAGACCACTTTCTTTGCCATGGCTTGAGCTCCTAAATTCATCCAGCCATTCATGAAGCTCTACCTTTTGAAATAATGATCAATATATTCAACTATTTCTTTTTTTTTATTTTTAATGTTTATTTTTGAGAGAGAGAAAGAGACAGAGCATGAGCGGGGGTGGGGGTGGGGGGGCAGAGAGAGGGAGATAGAATCTGAAGCAGGCTCCAGGCTCTGAGCTGTCAGCACAGAACCTGATGTGGGGCTTGAACCCACAAGCTGTGAGATCATGACCTGAGCTGAAGTCGGACACTTAACCGACTGAGCCACCCAGGTGCCCCTATATTCCCTTATTTCTTAAGTCATTTCAGTTGTCTTCTCTAATTTAAATATCCATTACGGGGTGTCTGGGTGGCTTAGTTGGTTGAGCATCTGACTCTTGATTTTAGCTCAGGTCATTGTCTCACAGTTTGTGGGATTGAGCCCCATATCAGGCTCTGCACTGAAGTGTGCTTGGAATTCTTTCTCTCTGTCTGTGTCTCTCCCCCGCTAGTGTACTGTCTCTCAAAAATAAATAAATAAACTTAAAAAAATAAATATCCATTATTATCTTCATAATATCCTAGGCCCCATTGGCTCCAAGAGGAAATCATTGGTAAATATCATAGCTGAGATTATATTCTTTATCTGTCATCATCCTCAGGCCTTTGGGAGCAAACTATAGCTCTATGCTCCACTTGGCTATAGGTCAATAACTTGAACCATGGTCACCTATTCTTTAAACAATAGAAATAACATACTGTAGTGTTACTTTTTGCCTCACTAAGGAAATAAACTCTTTGGGCTAGAATATGCTTGCTATTTATGCTTTTTTGGAACTTTTCTATCTATTATTCATAGTTGTGTCCCTAGACCAAAATATCTCATTGAAATATTAAAAACAGAATCAGCTAATAGTCCAGGAGAGCAGATAACTTTATGTCTTAGCATAGTGATTAGAGGATTTATACAACCCCAGCAGAGATTCAAAATTCTCCACAATTTCATACAGTCTATAAGTTGACATTTTCCTAGCCCTTGAGATGTCTGCATTTATGACTCTATAGAGAGAGAACTCAATCAACCAAGCAATACAATCAGTCTGCTTTCTTTAACACTTGCTTTCTGTAAAGTTTTTTGATTGCAATGACACACAAAACATAGAAAAAAAATTGCTCTCCACAAGACAGAAACTATACCAACTCAAGAATAAAATAAATCATCTAAAGGTAGTAAGAGTGCCAAGTGTTGCTAAAAAGATTTCACTTTACTCAGTGGTATCTAAAAGTTTGCCCCACCATGTTTGACTTCACCTGGGGTCCTGCTTCTGTACTTGCAAGTTCATTTCAGTAGTCAATAATGGGGTTGGATTCCTGTATCATATGATCATGGCCCAGCCAGCCATATGTAGATGTTTCTGGAAAGTTTCTTAGATGCTGAATCATGTCATAAATCTGCTAGAGGGAATTGCTATCTAAAAGAATTATATAAGAGAATTTTTTCTGAAAGAAAAGCATCTATTTGGTAAAATAAAATGTCCTCAGACTTTATGTTTATGTATAAGATTTGTTTTTTTCTTATTTTGGACTTGCTTTAAGCAAGTTTAGAGTTCTCTTTTATGAAACCAAAATGAAACAGTTCACACACCAAATGAAACAGTTTTCAGACTACTCTAAAGCAAGCAAGAGCAGAGGAGGTTGGACCTAATTAACTGAGGACTGTGCATAAGTGAAATTAGTGTCTTTCCCTATTCTTCCTTTGAGGCTGATTTTAAATATTTAGATTGAAATATACATATATTTCACACACATATTATATTTTTATTTGGTAATCAAGCTTATTTTATAAAGTTATAGAAAGGGAGAATATAAATCTTACCTAGAGAGTTTTGGACTCACTCTATTGCAAGTGACAGAAACCCAATTCAAACTAGCTTGAGGAAAAAAAAAAAAGCAATTTACCAACTCATTGGATTCTTAGTAGGATAGGAATATCTGGTTCCTCAAAGCCTTGCTGATAGTAAGAACTGCCAACTTTTTATCAAAATTTTTAATGTTTATTTATTTTTGAGAGAGAAAGAGAGAGAGAGAGAGAGAGAGAGTACAATCAGTGGAGGGGAAGAGAGAGAAAGGGAGGAGGATCTGAAGTGGGCTCCACACTGGCAGCAGAGAGTCTGATGCTGGCTCTAACTCAGGAACCATGAGATCATTATCTGAGTCAAAAGAGAGTCAGATGCTTAACTGACTGAGCCACCCAGGCACCCCCATCAATTTTTGAAACATAAAAAAGATATCACATTAAAGAATTTCTTCCCCTTATTAGTGATACTGATATTTTTTCATGTTTTTTAGCTATTTGACTCATATTCTTTCATCAGTTGCCTGTAAGTTCATTTTAATTGAAATATTTCAAGAGTGGCAATATTGATCCTTTTGTTATCAAAGGTTGTATACGTTTTCCTATTGTCTTTTGACATTCAGTATGGATTTTATTTTGCTTGCCATTAAAATTTTTACACAGAAAACTCTGCCAATCTTTTCCTATGTAGAATTATGGGTTACTCAACACACTTAGAACAGCCTACTTTTGAAAAGCCTTCAAAATTATTTTCTTCTTTTTTAAGTTTTTTTTCTCCATTTAAATAATTTATCTGGAGTTTTGATGTAGGAGGTATCCATCTGGCAAAGTTTTCATATTTCACATCTTTGGTGCGGCAACTGATCCTACAAAGTGAAATGGGAACAGAGACAAAGAGATGGCAAATTTGACCTGGCACAAAAAATGATGAATTTGCTTATTTTGCTTTAGTTTTATTATCTAGTAGGGTTCTTGTAAGGTAATTACCTGTTGCTATGTAAAAAACAAACACAAAACCAAAAAATTACTCCTTATAACACAATGACTTAAAATAAAAGTAAACTTTTTCTATCCTCCCAGTTTCTTTGGGTCATGAATTTTGACATATCTGAGTGGTTCTGCTTCAGGGTCTCTCACAAACTGTAGTCAAGATGTGTGCAGGAGTTGCAATCATCTAAAAGTTTTAGCTACAGATTCTGGTCCCAAGGTAAGTCACCCAAATGGCTGGCAAGGTGCTGCCGATGAAGGCTCAGTTCCACCCTAACTGGGGCTTCTCTGCAGGACTATTTGAGTGTCCTCATGAATGGTACTGGTTTTCCCCAGACCTAGTGATCCAAAAGAGAGCAAGCTAAGTGAAAGATATCCTTTCTATAACCTGACCAAAAATGTCAAATTGCATCACTTCTGCCATATTCAATCTATTAGATGAAAGTTACTAAGGAGTCAAGTAAAGTTGTCAGGATTGAGCATCATCTCCAAGCTCAACTTTCTATGTTGATTTTAGTCCCAGACAGGCCTTTTCATGGGCTGTAAGATGATGCCAGCTTTGGTGACCACATTCTATCATCTTGATATGTTGATTTTCTTAGCTCTGGCTCACATATTCCACCACTAAAGCTGCTGGTGAAGTCAGATCCATGCCACATAAATTAAGAGTGAAGGAAAAATACACTCCTACACAGAAAACAGATAGTTATGGAAGAAGGTGGAATGATGCTAGTAAGCTAAAACAAACAAATAAACAAAAAGCATGTATCTACTATCTATCCAGATATACACACACTTGAAAGTCATATTAGGATGTTTTAGATTATAATTCCTATAAGGCAGAAATGACACTTCTCAAATTTACTTTATAGAGTGCTAATTACCGTATCATACAAAAGATATACCTACCCAATGTTTTTGGATGATTATTGCTGAATGATTTCAGATTATTTGAGCATAGATGTTTCTAGCCAGGAGTCATACAGAAGTATAGAATATCAGCATGCAGGGCATGGATAAAGGCAGCCTGTGTTTAATAAGTATTGAAACAAGAACTGGACATTGCTGGGAGATCTTCATGGCAGCAGTTGAAACAGCACAATTCAATAGGTGACAAAGCCTAGTTCTTGTTGTCCCTATAACCACTGAAATGTCAGATCTCATCATGAACACATGCCTATTTTAAAAAATTGAAAATACATGATTAACTATGCCTTTTTAAAAATTTTTATTTATTTGAGAGAGCTCACACAAGTAGGGGAGGGGCAGGGAAATAGAGAATCCCAAACACACTTCACACTCAGCGCGGAGCCCAACATGGGGTTCTATCCCATGACCCTGAAATCATGACCTGAGCTGAAATCACGAGTCAGATGCTGAGCCAACTGAGATACCCAGGTGCCCCAATTCATGAGCCACCTTATCATGTCACAAACTTACACTACAATTTCCACCAGAGTTGACAAATATTATAGAGATTTGCTAACATTATGCTAAAATTCCTCTCTGCTGTAGAAGACTCTTGACAAGCATACTCCAGAGATTTCTTACCTCACACTATGGTTCAAAGCATCTATTTAGCTGAATGGCTGGGAAGAAACAGAGGTGAAGGACCACACATAGAAAAGAGGAAGTACTACTTTAGTTTCCCACAGACATTACTGTACAGGAAGTGCCTGTGTCAACAGCAGCTCCCGCAGAAAGGTAAAGTTACCCTAGGGTATCCAACAATTAGTAAAATTCATGTTAATTCACACTGTTTCTTTTTAAACAACTTTATTGTGATGTAGCTGCATATTCTCAGGCTTGACACAACTGATTTTGTGTTCAGCCACATTGTTGGCATAACTTGAGGGGTTCCAAAGCCAATTCTGTTCCCCAGATGCCTCCTTAACTCTACACAAAGGCTGAAATCCCATAAGGGTGATGCCTTCAGTTAAGTTTTTTTGTCACAATGCTTAGTAAAACAGAAAGTAAATAGTTCCAGAATGGGTTCTTAAACACACATCAATGTCCAGGAAATGAGCTTACTGATTTCCTTCTAAGCTGCTTCCAAAGAAAAGAGGCAGCCTCGTGGCATTTTAAATTTCTGCGTGGTGCCATGATGGACACATAAGGATACATGGCCCTTTGCATGGGAGAATAAAGATGATGGTATAGAAGAGGACATAAAAGGGAGAGATGGATGGGATTGAGGACAAACTTTATTTGATTCAGTAATTTGGCCGGGGGGAGGGGGGCCCTACTCATTTGTTGGGAGGTAGGAATTGAAGCATTAGCCTGTAACATCAGATTGGTTAGTCAGCTGTGGCCTTTGATTCCATCTTCACTATATTAGTTGTTTCTCTGGAGAAATAGAACCATATGGTGTATATGTGTGTGGAGATAGATGATAGAGATGGTAGATACACAATTTCTTTTAATCGCTCATACAGCTGTGGAAGCTGGCAAGTCTAAGATCTGAAGGATATGCTAGAGACCTAGGAAAGAGTTGCATGTTGTAGTCTGCTGGCAAAGTTCCTCTTCCTAGGGGGGAGGTCAGTCTTTTTTTTCTTTTTTTTTTTTTTTTAATTTTTTTTTTTTCAACATTTATTTATTTTTGGGACAGAGAGAGACAGAGCATGAGCGGGGGAGGGGCAGAGAGAGAGGGAGACACAGAATCGGAAACAGGCTCCAGGCTCTGAGCCATCAGCCCAGAGCCTGACGCGGGGCTCGAACTCACGGACCGCAAGATCGTGACCTGGCTGAAGTCGGACGCTCAACCGACTGCGCCACCCAGGCGCCCCCAGTCTTTTTTTTCTATTAAGGCCTTCAACTAATTGGATGAAGCCCACCTACATTACTGAGGGAAATCTACTTTATTAAAGTTATGATTTAAATGCTAATTTCATCTAAAAATAACTTCACAGAAACATCTAAATAATGTTGGACCAAATATCTGGGTGCTGTGGCTTAGCCAGCTTGACACATAATATTAACTATCACATTCTTTGCAGCCACTTATGGAGAAAAAAAAATGGTTTTAGGACCATATCTTCTAACTATGTCTTGCCTAACAAACAAAGGGCTTTTTGGATAAAGTTTTCAATCACAGTTCTCAAAAGCTATGGTCACAGAAATGTGTCATGCAATGAAGATTTGGCAAAATTGATGGCATTTGTCTTATTCAGGGCAGTTCACTGAGCCACATAATTCGAAGACATAAACTATATTGCCCCATGTCAAAGGTAATGCAGTTCCATAGATGCCAATTTTCAGCTACTGGGGCACAATAATTAATCTTCAATGATCTGTTGACAGGCCACACCTTATATATTATCTGGAGAAAATTATTACTTTATGTAGTCTTTTTTTTGTTTGTTTGCTTACTCAATTAGTAAAAATATTTAATGCCTATAATGTGCTAGTATGTGAGTTATATGCTAAATATATGGAATAACTTGAAAATCCATTTCTTCATAATTAAAATAAAGAGGCAGATTAATATGGGCCCATTCCTCCCCTCAAAAAGAAAATGATAAGTGTTTTGAAGGTCCCAATTTGCTCCAGAGGAGTTAGGTAAAGGAATGATTCTCTGAAGTGATTCTTGAAATGAGACTTAACTGCTAAGTAATAATAATAATAATAATAATAATAATAGAAAAATAGTAAAGATTCCTTGAGCACTTTTTTACATACCAGGCATAGTTATAAACACTTTACAGATATTCATTTATTTAATGAGTAATACTTTATCAGATGACTTGGGGTTGGGTAGCATTCTAGGTAAAAGACACAGCATGTACAAACATGGTGGGCTAAGAGAGGTGGACTCACTCAAAGAACTAAGTAACTTAGTAGTGGAATACAAGGCTACTATGCAGAGTATCAGCAAATAAGACTGAAGATCTTGCCTTCTGGATATCCTGTTAATAGCAGGCATTGTCCCGCTTAGCCTCCAGATCCAGCACCCACACTCAGTGCTTTAGAGTATGCAGTAGTTCACCCATCGATTCAGGTACTCTGAATATAGTTATCCATCTATTTATGGTGTCAATTGTCTCAGGGTCTTGACATGTTTCCTTTGTTACCTGAGTCAACTAGGAGCACTCAGAATCATTGCCACCACTACAGCTGCCCTCACCTTTGTGCATTTGAGTTATGGATTGTTACGACCTTTTCTCTTTGTCAAATAGATTTTATATAATCTATTATCTATCTATCTATCTATCTATCTATCTATCTATATCATCTATCTATATCCATACACATATAATTCGTATCAAAGTCTTTGGGATAACTGGAGACATCAATACATGCTCATTCTACCATTATGATAATTTTGTCTACTGGGTCAATGCCTCAATCATCTGCATTTTTTTTTTCAGGTTTTCTGATGATTTTGGTGGCATTGGACTCATGGTGAATATTGAAACCTTCCTGACCTTGGAACCAGTGACTCCATTTGTTTCCTCATCTAAAGACTCAAGAGGCTGTTTATTCTGTCTCTGTACTTTGAGAGCAGAGAGAGACAGACAGTATCTGAATCTGCTGACTGTCCCCCAAGGATCATAAATCTTCTTTCTTGATGGTCTTTGTCTAGTGTCCTTTCAAAGACTCTCCATTAGTCCCCTGCTGAGGATCAAAGGATATAACAGAATGGCTTAATATGCAAACATGGTAGCTTATAAACTGCCGACATCCCAGGCGAGAGGCCCTTTGGGTACTTTAGCTTTCCTTTTCATATTCTTACTGTGTTCTCTGTGCCTCATGTCTTTGTCAGGGTCTGGGTGGTGGCGGGGCCAAAGCTGTGCAAGAGCTCAGGGACTCAGATAGAGCTTAGAAAATAGAGGAAATTCTAAAGTCAGAGTGAGGTTCATAACAGAAGTCCCAAAAGTTGGGGAAAAAAACCCCTAAGTACATTCATCTCTAAGGTCAATTATTAAAGGAAAAAAGGTCAAGATATTTGAAGTAGACAAATGCCTTGTAGGATATGGCGACAAAGCAGAGTATCAGCTCAAAGGGTCTCAGATTTTTTTCTTAGGTTATCTGGGTTTTCTATCAGAATTTCTACTATTTTGCCTGAAAGTAGTCCTTTGGGGTTACTGAGGGACCCAGGTTTCATCTTGCCCCTCTCCTCAGTTTAAATGCCTTGCTCTGCTTCCAGCTTATTGTTTAAAATGGAATTTTCTTTCCAAATTGTAGAAATGTTGCTCAGCATCATTTCCTCCATTTGCTCTGTCTTACTATTCTAGTAAAACTCTATGGTTCGAATCCTCCATGACTGATTTAAAAACAAAAATTGCACTCTGTTTCCAATAGCATTTTTTAAATAAAAATCTGATTGATACAGAATTTATTTACCATAAAAGTAAGGCTTTTAAAGCATACAATAATTATATTTAAAATATACAGTAATTATATTCATAGGGTTGTCCAACTATTACCACTGTCTAATCTCAGGACACTTTCATCACCCCCAAAACAAATCACATACCCACTAGCAGGGTTTAAGAGATTGCTTTTTGTTGAGGTAGACAAAAGGCATATCAAAGACATTTTTTTCAACTTAGGGTTTAGATGGAGAAAGATGTATAATCACTAGGGTATCACAGACCTATAGAAAAGATGCAAAGTTGAAAGGGCTAGTTGAAATCTGAGTCAGAGCAGGGAATGTGTGATGAAGCATTGAATGTCAAGGCAGGGATGAATGATATTCTCTCAGGAATGAACCATTAGATATTTTGAAGGGAAAGGTAGGAACATGATTCCTTTGGGGATTTATGAATATTAATGAGATTACAGTCTAAAGAAATGATTCCAAAAAGATGGCATAGAGGGAAGAAAGCCAACAGAGAACCTATCACAATAGATTAGGTGAGTTAGTCCAAACAGGAGGCTTTCTGGTAACAGTGGGGCAAGAGGAAGGATGACGCAGACACTGGGGTGGTGGCTCTGTCAAGTCCCTGGCAGCTGCTGGTGTGCAAAGTGGGGACTGATGACAGGAGCAAGAAAACAATCTGGTTTAAACAAGAAAAATCTTCTTGATTAAATAGATAAAGAGCCATTTTGAAGTAATCGTGGTGCATTGTTCTGCTGTTCCAAAGGGTTTGGAGCTTCCTTAATCAAAAATAATCTGAATTATATTGTTTTTGAAAAATATTCCTGTAAAGATTTTTTCAGCCCCCAGGACAAAATACTTTTGAAAAGGGGAATTTATTTGTTTTGCATTTTGACTCTAGCTGTAAGTGGAGAAAGGAGCCTAAACTCTATTTTCAGCTCCTCATGGAAACATCTTAAAATTCTCATTTCTCTATGCAAATTAAATGCAACTTAAATGGCAGTATGTGTTTCCCTCTTCAAGACAGAAAAAAAAAGGTTGTATATATGTGACTGCAATAGGATATGAATAGTGTTCGTCAGTATATATTTTTGTACTTATACATTGCTCCACTGTAGGCCCTGGGGGTTTCTAACAGACATTAAATTTGTATGGCAGGTCTACAGGAGTGATCTGACTTTCTTTCTTTCTGGCTTTTCTTCCCATAAGCTCAAGAAAAGATAATCAATATTATATCTATATCTGCACAGATATCGATCAATCAATCGATCTATCATCTATCTATCCACCCAGCCGACCATCTATCTATCCATCCATCTATCCATATTTATGTCTAACCATCTATCCATATCTATATCCATATCTTTAAAAAAATCTTTTTAATGCTTATTTATTTTTGAGACAAAGAGAGACAGAGCATGAACGGGGGAGGGTCAGAGAAAGAGGGAGAGACAGAATCTGAAGCAGGCTCCAGGATCTGAGCTGTCAGCAGAGAGCCTGACACGGGGTTTGAACTCACTGACGGTGAGATCATGACCTGAGCTGAAGTCAGACGCTTAACCAACTGAGCCACCCAGGCGCCCCTCTATATCTGTATCTATATCTATGTCTATATCTATCATCTGTGTGTCTATCTATCTACCTACATACCTACCTATCTACTTATCTTGAATTAGACCTTATTTACCATATTTCCCACACAGCCGTATGATGAAATCACCTTTGGGACTAATTCTAATTGTGTTTCAGTGGTAGTTTTTTGTTTATATGCTTGTTTTGTGTTGATCGAGTTTTGTCAGAGCAACTTTCAGAAACATCATGAATGCTGCGGACCCTTTCCCAGGGAACACACTATATTTTGCATATACTTTCAGGGGGCATGCAGATTTCCTTAAAGCCCAGTCTCACTCTGTGAAGAGGCCTCTCACAGCATCATGCTCAAATGTTGCGGACACTCTAAGATCAAGATGGTTACATTGGCATGACTGCCCAAAAACCATGAGTACAAATTACATTAAAAAATGAAAGAATTAGGGCACCTGTGTGGCTCAGTTAGTTAAACGTCTGCCTCTTGATTTCAGCTCATGTCCTGATCTCACATGGTTCATGAGATCAAGCCCTGCGTTGGACTCTGTGCTGGCAGTGTGGAGTCTGCTTGGAATTCTCTCTCTCCCTCTCCCTCTGCCCCTCCCGCACACACCCTCTTTCTCACTCTCTCAAAACAAACAAACAAACATACATACATTTAAAAATAAAAAATAAAGGGGCGCCTGGGTGTCTAAGTTGGTTAAGTGTCTGACTTCGACTCAGGTCATGATCTCCCGGTTTATGAGTTTGAGCCCCGCATTGGGCTCTGAGCTGACAGCTTGGAGCCTGGAGCCTGCTTCACATTCTGTGTCTCCATCTCTCTCTGCCCCTCCCCAACTTGTGCACTGGTCTGTCTCTCTCTCTCTCTCAAATATAAACATTTAAAAATTAAAAACAAATAAAAAATAAAAACTCATGGGGCGCCTGGGTGGCTCAGTCACTTAAGTGTCAACTCGATTTCAGCTCAGGTCATGATCTTAAGTTTCATGAGTTCAAGCCATGTGTCGGGCTCTGTGCTGGCAGCCCAGAGCTTGTTTGGAATTCTCTCCCTCTCTCTCTCTGCACCCCCCCCCCACTGGTGCACATGTTCTCTCTCTCTCTCATAAATAAACAAACATACATTTTTAAAAAATAAAAACTCATATCTTGTATATCTTAACAAGGTGAGGTGTTAATAAGAGACTGGATAACTTGTGATATTTTAATCACTTAACAAAAATCATAGTGCAGTAAACTACTTATTATTCCCAAATAATATAAGTTATATAATAGGACATAAATCAAGAAGATGTGGAGATGTGATGAGCTACCCTATCCCATTTGTCTACTCAGAACTAGGTTGGTACAAGGTATATACCCAAATCAGTATCTACTGAGCATGAGTTATTTTCAAAATTTTACCTGTTCTTTACTTTGGTGGAATTAAGTGCTTTAATTTAAGAGCACTTTTACTAGACCGCAGATAGAAGTAACGTAAAGGTGCTGGTCCTACAGGCCTATAATAAAATTGGAGTTTACTTGATTAGGCCTTAAACGTTCACTCTGGCAACAAGGCAACCAGTGATGGTTGTTAGTGTCCATTGGGAGCAGTCTCTGTCCTAGGATCTAGTCTGGATGGATGAGCCTAAAATTGGAGATAACAATACTGGCTCCACATGGCCTCTGATATGAAAGGGATCCAGAAGCTCTCCATTCCCTTCCAAAGTGGAGAGGTCTAGGAAGATTCGGTGGGTCAGCAAACACCTGGCTTTGAGCTACAGAGAGAACAGAAGAGGGCAGCTTTGTAAGAGGCAATGCTGATGGCAGGACCTCCATGAACGATAATACAGATTGGCCCTGTGCCAAGGAGCTCACTGAAGGCGTGCACAGCTACAGTCTGGTCCATGTTCTGCCTGCAGAGTCATGCCCTCTGGTATGCCCTCTGTGTCTAGCGGCAGGAGGAATTTTTCTCTGATTCTGAAAAATGCCCTGTGTAGGCTAGTGATGGCCCTGATTCAAGGGCACTGGCAGGAACTGCGGTCCTCTCAAAGTCAGTGGAACAGGCTGCATCACCACCAAAATCAGCATTGAAAGAAACTGAGTCTCAGAGAGAAGAGGAAGACAACATGGAAATAGGCCAACCCCAACGCCTCGAGGTCAGCTCCTTTTTGCAACCAGATGCCACCTTAGGAGTAAAAAGTGGAGGGGAGGGTCAGCCCTGGCAGGAATCCAAGCTTGAACTGCCTGAAGATTTACCCAAATGAGATTTTTCAACCTGAAAGAAACGGAAGGAAATCAGAGTCTGCCATAACTCAAATGGTTTGTGTCCCTATTTCCTCCTCAGCAGACACACCCAGCCTTTGAAACTTGTTAGGATGGGTTTCACGTAGGAGGTGATGATACTTACAGAAAACAAAGAACTCTCATTTTTTGCATGACTAAATGTAGTGGTAACTTTCTGACGTTTTTGTTGTATCTGTTCTCCCCTGCAGTCTATAAGTCTCTCTCCACACATTTGTGGTATTTACTCATGTCTTCCCTGAAGCTCTCAAAATGCTTTGTACGTAGAAGATGCTCAATAGATTTGCATAGGGAGTGTTTCATTAATGGCTTAGAATGTGATGGGGCACATTTAGCTCTGCCACAAAAACTGGCTGCCTTTGCAGACTCCAAATAACTTATGTCTTTGTTTTCATCACATTTTATGTCTTTGTTGTCAGTGTCTTGGTTTTTGGCAGGAGAAGAGAGGAGGCAAACCTGTTAGTTATATATGTGCAATACATACACTCAAATGTTTGCATATCCACTAGCTAAGCCTGATAAAAATCTGTTCAACAATCTTACTAAATTAGTTCTTTAATCCTATGAAAGGAGAAAAATACTAGGAGATGAATAGAAGTCTTGGAAGATGCTGGCTTAGCAATTCTGAAAGCTAATTCTGAAGATTTCTCTAAGTTGGAAATAGTAAGGCACATTTCTCCCTAGCGTTCCTATTTCCAAAGCAATACTGCACTCCACATCCTTGGCAGAAGTATGTGATCTCTTAAGAGGGTGACATTACTACCTTCTATTTAGTTTGTGAATGGTACCTATGACACACTCAAACAGAAGAAGCTAGACTAGGCACCAACAGGAAAGGCTGCATCTACTGTCTGCCTAGAGTATACAACAGACCTTGACCATGTAACAGTTTACTCTGTTACAATACCTTTGGATATTTATTGATTTTTTAAAAAGATTAGTGATAATTTGAGATAACTTTTCTTTCTAAAATACAAATCTTGGTATTGAGGAGGGCACCTTTTGGGATGAGCACTGGGTGTTGTATGGAAACCAATTTGACAATAAATTTCATATATTAAAAATAAATAAATAAATAAATAAATAAATAAATAAATAAAATAAAAATCTTGGGGTGCCTGGGTGACTCAGTCAGTTGAGCATCCAACTCTTGATTTCAGCTCAGGTCATGATCTCATGGTTCTTGGGTTTAAGCCCCACGTCTGTCTTTGAGCTGATAGCAGGAAACGTGCTTGGGGTTCTCTCTCTTTCCCTCTTTCTCTGTCCCTCCTCCACTCTATCTCTCTCAAAATAAATAAATGTAAAAAAAATGAAAATCTTTATCTTCACTAGCTTTCTTTGATGAATCCCCAATACTTGTATATTACTTTTTAATAATTCATTCTATAAATACTATACTGATTTTTTTTTTTTTGCCAAATGCTTTTTTCACTGTGTATATAGCACACATAGATTGACTGCATGGTTTTTAAAGCATGTATACTATCACACTGTACAGTCCCAATATAAGTATTTATCAATAGAAAATGGGTTAATACAGTATTTATTTTTAATATTTTTACAGTTAATGCTGTCATAAGCATCTTAAACACATATTTTTGTGCATTTTCCAGTAAATTTCTCTGGGCTTCTAGAAATATAAGTGTCAAGTCTAATTGTATGTGCCTTTAAACTGTTGATTTGTATTGCCAAGCCAATCTGGTATAATTGTATTACTGTAGACACTAACCTGGTACTTTGTGTCCTTTGTTAAATCATGACACATAGAGGAAATGAGCGTACTGAGTTGTCTTAAAGTAAAGCAGAGGCATGTGTTCTCAGCCAGATCAACCAGCTCCAGCTACCTTCAAGTTTGAAGTATCAGGGGGCGCCTGGGTGGCTTAGTCAATTGGGCAACCAACTTCGCTCAGGTCATGATCTAACAGATCATGAGTTCGAGCCCCAGGTCGGGCTCTGTGCTGACATCTCAGAGCTTGGAGCCTGCTTCGGATTCTGTGTCTCCCTCTCTCTCTGCCCCTCCCCCACTCACATTCTATCTCTCTCCTTCAAGAGTAAATAAACATTGAAAAAAATTTTTTAAATGTTTAAAGTATCAGTATACTCATAGCCCATTTTTGAACCACCATTCAGGAAGTGCTGTTCTAACAAACAACAGTATGTCCATGTTTATTATATTTTTAAAAATCTCCAGTCTAATTCGCAAAAAAATCCTCATTTCTAATTTTGTATTTCCTTGATAATCAGTGATGTTGAGCAGCTTTTTTCCTGTACAGATTGCTATATTTTTCTGAGAATTAGCTCTACACAGGCTTTGCCACCAGGATATTGCTAACCTCCACACTTCTGTAACTCCTTCTGCTGGCCAATCTCTCTCCCCACAACCATTCATGAATCATAGTTTCTGAGGATTCGGCACATGGTGGGGTTGATTATGTTCATTGGGTCAACCTCTGTGGCTGCTGTCCTGTTGAGCACCTGTGTCCCCACTCTGGAGACCTCTCTTTTACAGTTCCAAACACAGTGTTAACATAAGTCTGTTTTGAGTTTAGAAAACCTGGAGAGAATAGGGGCTTACCTCATGGAATAGCCAATAAACTAAAACTAAGTATCAGACTTCACTGTTCCGAAGGTTCTTGCCCTTGTCAACTGGGGGAGACCCTTAACTGTCCCGCATCTGCTCTGCTCTTGCCCAAGCCTCTCCTCACATCATGGGCCCTTCTTTCTCCCTGTCTCTGCCCTTCTCACAGTTCCAGATCTTATAACCTCTCCACAAACCCTAAAGTTCTGGTCATTGAAATTCAAGGCAATCTCAATCTCATACCTAAACTTTTCAATTAGGCTAAACCCAAAGAGATTTTTTTCTTAGACGATGAAGTCCATCAAGGTGTTTCCTGAACAAAAAGCCCACTCTCTTCTGTGATAATGATAAAAGCACTGCAAGTTTTTTGCTCATTTTTGTTGTCTTTTTGCAGGAGCTCCCCTCCCAATTTTCCTAGTGGGGCCTTTGTTTTTTCCTTTTAATTTGGACAATCAGTTTAATTTATTCTGTGAAAATTCTGGCGTGAGTGTTTTCCTTTATGGTTTCTGGCTTTAACATCAGGCTAAGACTGTCTCCACTCCAAGTGAATCTTTAAAAATTCATTTGTACTTTTATATGGACTGTTAAATTATTATTCAACCTGTAAATATTTGTTGAAAGTGCCAGAGAGGGAATATAGCACCCCTACTCCCCCAAATACTATTTTTTATATCCTCAGATATTATAAAGAGGTTCTTTAAATTCCATGTTTAATAAAGACAACAAAATATTCACCTTAGAATGACTGGAATTTTTTATCCCATAGCATGGGTTGAAGTAACCCAAAATTATAAACCTCAGTCTGTGGGTTCTTACTTTAACTCCTAGACCTTCCTCATGAAGGTATTTGTGAAAATGAGCCAGGTTGGCTGGAAGAAATACCCTCACTTGGAGTTTCTCCTCTTCTTTCTTCCTGTTTAGCATGATCCTCACCTAACTTAGGGCTCCACAATCTTGGTGTGAATTTAGGGCAATTGTAGCAGCAAGACTTAAATTCCTTGATATTAATATAGAATCCTTGATACAAGGGGGTAACTATTCCACGCAGACCAAATACGACGCTTCCTCAAACTGCTCATAAATATGTGTCTCTGATCCTGCTGGCTATCATAGATCCTGTGGTAGTGAAACCTAAGGAGATCTATTTTGTGCTAAACTCAGCCACACTTCTGCTGTGGCTGCCAGTAACTTGGTAGCAGCTTCTGTTTCTCCGTACTTGATGTCTTCCAATTGCGTGGAAAGAAGTAGTAGAAAGAAACAACTTCTAAGTGGGCTCCTGCTACTCTACCCAACCCTACAGGGGTCCATGACACTTTCTGGATCATATTATCACATACTCCCCTGCTAGACTTAAAGCTCAGGTTTTGCTCTGAAACTATTTTATGCCCACCAGGGCTAGATTACACTCTCCTGTGTGGGGTCATGTGGGGAAAACTGGCTGTACAAATTCATACTCCAATGAATCCAGCCCTAAGTGTAGGCAGCGTGAGCAAGTGTGGAACAGAGAAATGAAAAATCACTCTTGAACAGGTGGTTACAGAGCCTAGGACTTCATTAACATCCTTTATAAAGGTGGCCTTCTTGAGAATACAAGTGTTTGTGTTTAAATTAAATCAGGTATAACCATTTTTTTAATTGTAAATCAGAAAACTTAGTTTATCTAGTAAATCAGGGCCCATGAAAGCACTAAATCAGAAGAAAATAATAGGGAAGTGACCACAGGGAGGAGACTGGGTTTAAAGGTGAGGAAAGACAAGTTGTAAAATGTCATTGAAAGACTCCTGGGTTGTAGTCAGAACTCTCATGTTCATTCATTCATACAACAAATATTTAATGACCACTTAGTATGTGCTAGACAATGAGCCTGCCACTAAATACATAAAACTGGCTGTTGGGGAGTTTATATATTGATGGGGAAGACTGATAAGATATATAATTACAGGGGCGCCTGAACGGCTCAGTCTGTTAGGCGTCTGACTCTTGATCTCAGGTCAGGTCATGATCTCACGGTTTATGAGTTCGTGTCCCCCCATCAGGCTCCACCTGCTTGAGATTCCCTTTCTCTCTCTCTCTGTCCCTCCCTTGCTCATGCATGCTCTCTCTTTCTCTCTCAAAATAAATAAATAAACTTTAAAGAAAAAAGATATATAATTATAAATGGTGATACCTACCATGCGGTCAAATGAGCAAGGTACAGGGATGAGAGCACACTTCACAGGTTGGGGGTTTTTATTAGGTACATGGGTCAAGGAAGGTCTCTTTCAGGAGACTTAAAATTGAAAATCCAAAGGACGATCAGGCGCCATTATGCAGAAGACAGAGAGAAAGTCGTGTGCAAAGACTCAAAGAGGTGAAGAGTTTAGTGAGTTTGAGGAATTAATGGGACTGATTGGATGGCAAAGCATTGGAAACAGCAGAGAGAGACATAAGGTGAGGTTGCACAGTGCACAGGGGTCACACCATGAAGGACCTTACTAGCCATCGTAAGGGCTTTGGGTCTATTTGAAGTGCAGTGGGGTCACAGGTAGGCTTTAAGCAAGCAAGGATGGGATAGGATTCATGCTGTAGGATTATTCTCTAGCTGCCGTATGGAGAATAGACTTTTCTCTCCCTTAACTTGCTATTACAGCCACATTTGCAGATTGTAAATGTTCTCTAACTTCCCTTTGAGTTGTGAAGACTTTTATTAAAGTCTTTTATTAATGCTAATAGTAGACTTTTATTAATGCTAATAAAGAGCTACAATGGAAAAGGTGGAAGGAAGAGAGTGTGTTGCTGGTGGTGGGGATTTGGAGAGGACAGTACATATAATTTAGTGAATAGTTATGCATAAATGTAAAAAATACATGTTAGTAGGGCTATAGTATTTTATCTTCATCTCAATTCTTGGGATTCTCACCAATTGCAATTTGATCTTTTTGTGCTAAAGATCTTCACTGGTCTTTTGTTAAAATGCAAATATTTTTGAGACTCTCAGCCAGCTATTAGCATTTATGTACTTCCTATAATTAGGTTTGCCTGAGTGGTACCTCAGAGGTGGTAGAGATCTGGGCAGGTATGGAATACAGCAGAGGTAAATTTTGATAAGCATATAGGAAATAGTGTGGGGAAATAGTCTTAAAGCGGGGGGGGGGGGATGCCTGGAAAAGGTTGGGGACAGCCTTTTGTGGAACCCTTGTAATTAGAAGAATAACATGAAGGCTTTGGGCATCTGATGTAGGGAGAAAAAGAGAAGTCTGGAGGAAGGAAGAAGTTCTACAAAGGTGGGTAGTAGTTTCCAGCTTTCGGTTCACTTCTTCATGGTCTTAGATATGACATTTTCATTTCATCAATGATCCTAGTTCAGTATGTATTCTAGAAAGGCTCTTAGCCTCTCTGGTCTCTATCTCTCGTCTTATGATGATTAGACTAGATGACATGACAAGTTGCTTTCTTCTCAAACATTCCATGAACTCCCTCACCATTGTGGAAGGGGAAGGCAAAGACAAAACTTCTTCATTCCATAAAAATACACAGGTACACAAAGGGCTGGGCCAACTGTCCACAGTAGAATTCATACAAACTGCAAAGAATCTGGAGTATCACAGCTAAGGTTGGGACACTTATCATGGAATAATATTATTCTTTTCAAACATCATCTCAGGGTGCCTGGGTGGCTCAGTCAGTTAAGTATCTGACCCTTGGTTTCAGCTCAGGTCATGATCTCATAGTTCGTGAGTTCAAGCCCTATATTGGGCTCTGTGCTGACAGAGTGGACCTCTTGGGATTCTCTCTCTCTCTCTCTCTCTCTCTCTCTCTCTCTCTTTCTCTGCCCCTCCCCTGCTCAAGCTCTCTCTCTCAAAATAAATAAACTTTAAAAAAAAATCACCTCAATTAAAATGGAAAGTTGCCAGGGGCAACATGGAAAGAGCTGCAGGTAAATATTTTTGTTTGTTTGGAGAATGTTTGCTAAATTCCTTAGCTGAATGCTTATCATGTATGGTACAGGATGTGGTGAAAACAAAGGCACTCTTGAGATACTCTGAATGAGAAAAACTTCTGGGGGAACATCATGGAGTCAGGGGTCACCCTTCATCCATCCCGTAAAACCAATCTATTATAATTGTTTCATGATATTTATATCACCAGGAAAATGTGCTTACTCTAGAAATGTGTTATACAGACATATTGGGAAGATAAGGGGAAAAAGGAATTGTATCTCTAATTAATACTGACATCCTCATTCTCAATTTTTTTTATGGAAATTTGACAACTACAGAAGACAACAATTCTTAAGGCTATGAAAACTTTGCTTAGAGGAGCCACCAACGCTTACTTTTAATTCAGCTTCTTCATTTGCACTTGAAACTCACTTTAAACCTCGTTAGGCAACAGAAGGGCTTTTTTGTACCTTTGTCTCCATTTACAGAAGCACGTGTCATGCAGGAATGAATGCTGCAGCACCAGGACAGTCTCTCTTTTGAGGACAGCGATGATGAGGGTCCCTCTATTGCAGAAACCACTGGTTCCACAGTTTTCTCAGGTCAGCTCCAGAAACACCTTTTATTTAAGGAAAGGAGAATCAACTCTTCGAAGTGGCTTCGTGGCTAAATTACAGTCTTAAAAATAATAAGTGAAAAGACTTCCTACTTTGTTATCTGTTTTTAAATAAACTCAAAGTAAAAGGAAGTTGATAACCTATTTGTAGGAAAAAAAAACAGTTTATCTGTACACGCTAACCTTTTATTTTTGGGAAAGCCTTTGAGAAAAAGTTACTGGGTGCTTCGATGCCTCATTTTCTTATCACTTGCAATGGAAGCAGAATGTTCTCTTTCTCCTCCTCTACCTCTCTCAGGTCCAAAATTGCTAATGTGCCTAACACGTGAGGTTGTTGAGAAAGCACTGGAATGATGAGAGTGTAGGCTCTTGAATCAGAGATATCTTGATTAGATTGTTGGTGGTTCCACCACATAGTTGTGTCGTGACCACTTGCAGACCCAGAGAAGAGGGCTCTGTCCTGTCCTGGGCTCTGTGGATTAAGAGACCTTGTATACCCAAAACATGCAACTACATTTATTAAATAACCCCAGGTGGCTTCTGTCCCTGGGGATCCTGTGCTCATCACGGGCACATAACCCTCAAATCTGTTTTCATGGTTAACACAGCTCAGGACCCAAAGAAATGCTTTTCCACACTTCCTGCCCTAAGTCTTCAAAGGAATGTCGCTTCCTCTCAAACACCAGGAAGGCTTGCTGGTTGTGCCGCTGGGGACAACAAAGAAGAACACTGCTTTGGAGTGCAGGGAGGATTGGAGCTGCAGCAGAGGCGTTTAGATAAAAGACAAATTAATTAACTTGTCAAAACTTCCTCTCAGATAGCATAAATGCAATACATTCTTACATAATGAAGTGTCATTTCCAAGTTGTACTGAAACAAATGGCTGCAAAGGCATCCACTAATTAGCACAGTTTCTGCCACACTTGTACATGGTGTCTGAGGAACATTCTGTCCTGCTAAACGTTCAACAACTCGTATACATTCCACTTGTACATATAGGTGTGTATGTGGAGATGTAACTTGTAAGAAGCACGAAGCCGTCTCTTTACATCGGTATTTGGGTAGATAGGAACACTAGAAGTGAGAATGGTTTTATTTCTATAAAAACATTTTATTAAACTTCAAGAACTAAAATGTTCAGCTTTCTTTAAATTGTTTTGATATTCTTTAAATATACAACATACTTTGGGAGGAGGGTGCCTGGGTGGCTCAGTCGCTTAAGCATCCGACTTAGCCTCGGGTCATAATCTCATGTTCCGTGAGTTCAAGCCCTGAATCGGGCTGACAGCTCAGAGCCTGGAGCCTGCTCAGATTCTGTGTCTCCCTCTCTTTGCCCCTCATCCACTCATGCTCTGTCTCTTTCTCTTTCTGTCTATCAAAAATAAATAAACATTAAAAGATTTAACCATATTTTGTATTTGGCTCTTTAAAATATTTTAGAAGAAAATAAATTTAAAATAACTGTGAAGCAATGTTTTGATCCTTTATATTTACTTTAATTTACAGTTTTGATAAAACATATTTGATGCTTGGTATGTGAGCTTTGATAAAATACGTTCATATGTTGCATACTCTCAATACAATGATACTTTCCTTTTTAATCTTTCAGATTACTATAACTGATTGAATCCAAATTATGTGAAAAATCTTGTTTAGAACAGGGTATTATACAGAAATGAACAGAAAACTAAGGAAAATATATATAACAATGCTCATTTTCTCATGTTATTATTAAAATATTTTTAGTTCAGAGATAGAATACCCAAATGTATACAAAAATAATTAAATTTAATCATCTTTAACATTTTGTCAACTTTCAGCAATACAAAAAAGATAGCCTTCCACTTATTTTTTCAATTTGTTTTATGAAAGTATGTGTGTTGAGGCAGAAAAATGGGATATACTTATTTACGACTCTGATAGTTTAAATTATAACTATTAAGTATGCCGCCATGAAGCACAAAATACCATACCCTTGCCCAGATCCTACAATTTCTATGAATGGGGCTGAGTGAATGATCATCAGCATTAAACTTCTTGGCGCTTTAATTTCCTCATATGTAAAATCAGAATGCTAACACTTCCCGAGATGATGAGAAAGATGGTATGAAATAACACCATAAAGCCTTTAGCACAGTGAGAGATGGTAAGACTCCAGTCGTGGTGTTTATAATCTCCTTACACGAAGTAACATCTCACTCGCTTCTGACATAGCACCGTCTGATTAAATCGTTATTAAGAGGCACGTCATCTCTTTATATAAGCATCGAAACGTACTGAACCCTGGAAAGTATGAATTTATTTTTATAAAAATATTTAGTGAGATGTTATTAAATTTCAAAACCCAAAATGGAAATTCCAACTTGACTTAAATAAATCTGATAACACTTCCTAAAGTAATTAGAAAGATAAAATGAAGGGAGACTTATCAAGCCTTAACTCAGCAAGTATCTGAAAGATGGTGAGAACTTGCTTGCCGGCTTTCTTGTTTCCTTTCATGAACTGATCTATGACATAGCACTGTTCTGATTAAATGACAATCCCAACCAAAATTAACACCCCACCACCACTAAAAACATGAAAATATATTTTGAAAAGCTTCTGCTGCTATGGAAAATGGCTATTTTATTTTGTTAACCTCCCTTTATTTACACAGAGGGAGAACATGTGTGGTGTTCTTGGACTCAGGTATAATTTTTTTAAAGAGGTGTTTATCTGGCTCCTCTTGTTCTCTTTCTTTTCCTTTTCCATTTTATTGTTTTGTATGGAGTTCCACTTTTATAACACCCAGCATAACACTAAGTGTAGGTGTTTAAGAAATACAAATTTAATTTTTGGGTACTCCTTATTTTTATTTTGCTGAAAAGTCTTGAGTTAGTTAAAAAGGAAGAAAGAAAGAAAAAAAGACACCAGCAGGGACTCTTAAACTAAAGCCCCTACCTAGTCATCGCATGGATTTCTGTTCATGAAATTGATGGCTCTTGTACTAATCATGCTGCCTATTGACTGAAAAAAAATTTTTATACTAGAAATCACAAGAGTAAAATACAACTCAGAAACTAAAAGACATAAAGGCAGACAGGTAGAAATGAAAGTTAGATGAAAACAAAGCTTAATTTGAGTGGTATCTTTAGCTTATAAACAAAATAACTTTAACAACCATAAGGTTTTGAAAAAATGTTACCACTAAGTTCATCTTTTGCTCTCTACATGATATAATAAAAGCAATGGACATTTCTCCCTTATGAGAATTGTCAGGATAGATGTACTACTTTCTTAACAACAACAACAATGAAAGTCAAATCTAAAAATAGTCTTCATTATTCCAATTAATGTCAAAACTTGACCAGGAAGCTTTCCTAATACTCCCACTAAAAGTACCCAAATCTGGGCCCATATTTCTTATCATTTGAGAAACTCAAATCCATTTACTTCTAAGTTCTCTACGTTCAGTCACTGTCACTTTCAGAAGGTCTATAGAATGTCCCCACAACCTTCTATGATTCCCCATAGCCTTATTCTGACATTTAAGATCATCCAAAATATAGTCACAGTCATTCATACAATATTGTTTTTATCCGAAATGTAGTCATCAAATGATTCAAACAAACCGTACCTTTCTTTACTACCTGAATATTCTGGGTCATTTTGCTTTTGATCTCTATCTGGAATGATAGCCTGTCTCCTACTTCCTACCATAGAAACCCAATTTATCCCTTGAAGCTTAATGTTCTTAATCTATCCAACCACTAACTGAGTTTTTTCCTCTTTAAATTATTCTCCTTCTATCCCAAGGATTTTATTTTATTTTATTATTTTTTTAATATATGAAATTTATTGTCAAATTGGTTTCCATATAACACCCAGTGCTCATCCCAAAACGTGCCCTCCTCAATACCCATCACCCACCCTCCCCTCCCTCCCACCCCCCATCAACCCTCAGTTTGTTCTCAGTTTTTAACAGTCTCTTATGCTTTGGCTCTCTCCCACTCTAACCTCTTTTTTTTTTCTTCCCCTCCCCCATGGGTTTCTGTTAAGTTTCTCAGGATCCACATAAGAGTGAAACCATGTGGTATCTGTCTTTCTCTGTATGGCTTATTTCACTTAGCATCACACTCTCCAGTTCCATCCACGTTGCTACAAAAGGCCATATTTCATTTTTTCTCATTGCCACGTAGTATTCCATTGTGTATATAAACCACAATTTCTTTATCCATTCATCAGTTGATGGACATTTAGGCTCTTTCCATCATTTGGCTATTGTTGAGAGTGCTGCTATAAACATTGGGGTACAAGTGCCCCTATGCATCAGTACTCCTGTATCCCTTGGATAAATTCCTAGCAGTGCTATTGCTGGGTCATAGGGTAGGTCTATTTTTAATTTTCTGAGGAACCTCCACACTGCTTTCCAGAGCGGCTGCACCAATTTGCATTCCCACCAACAGTGCAAGAGGGTTCCCGTTTCTCCACATCCTCTCCAGCATCTATAGTCTCCTGATTTGTTCACTTTGGCCACTCTGACTGGCATGGGGTGATATCTGAGTGTTATCCCAAGGATTTTATACTCTTTATGATATTTTTAATATTATACCTTAAAGTTTTGCTGTTTATTTTTTGGTTTTTGTTTCTCAAGGGTGGGTTACATTTGTAAATTTCCTTTCTGGATTATTTCTACTTTGAAACAAGAATTGGATTTTACTCATCTTTATAACAATGGCAGCTCTCCTAAAACTATTAAAGTAAATATTTGTGTTGACTCCTTTTCCAGATTTTTAAGCTATTCCTAGACATATCTGAATTTTCGAATAGTAGAAAGAACATTACAAAAGCTGAGGGATGCTGGCTTAGTTGAATAATCTCTTGTGTAGGATCATGACTGTGGTTACTGTTCAAATTGTGGCAATACAAGGACTTGCCCAGTGGGCTTCTGTCTGATTTCTGTAATCAGGAAATAAGTCACAGCAAATGTATCTGTTCATTCATTTCGGCACCCCCCCCCAACATTGTAAGCACCTATTATGTCCTACATTTAGCAAAAAAAAAAAAAAAAAATAATAAGACAAAGTCACACATATTTTTGTACATTTATCTTTGGTTTAACAGACACAAAACAAAAACCAAAATCCTTTCCAAAATGGTGTAATCCACTTAACTCTGAAACCCAGAAGTTTCTATTCTTTCTCTTTTATCCTCAATGGTCTTATTTTGCACTGTTTGAATCTATAAGTTGCTACATGTCCCTTTGAACACAGGCAAAGGACAAATAGTGAACATTAATACTACATCTGCTAATACTCATCATCTAAATGTCTCAAAAGTCCTGCAGATCATATCAACACCTACAAAAAGCACTCTGAGCTATATCCTGCTCTATTTGGAAACAGAATGATGAATAAACTAATCTCAAGCTTTTTTGTATGTTTTTTTTTTTGCTTACTTTTATGAAATATCAAGAATTTGGGCACTGAGCACGTGTAGTCATTAATGGTCCCACAGCACAAATTGCCGAAAACGAGATGCTCATAACCCAGACACCTTGGCCTAACTCCAAAGAAAGTAATTACATTCAGTCTACCTGAAATTCCCAGTGCAGTGAGAACTGGAATCAGGTGTTGTATCCTGCTTAGCTGAACTATTATGCAGCATCATTGTACAGCAATAAAACAGCTGCTACGTTTGACTCACTTCTACTTTCTCCCAGTTTGGGCAACTAAAATGGCTCTGTACAAAATTTTTTGAATGAGAAATTAGACAGATAAGACCTACAGATTCTTCCTTCTTTTTCCAAGAACTAGGAATTTTGATACCAAGAGAATTTATTGATGGGGTTATATCATCTCAACATTAGAAAGAACCTGGTTGCAAAATAGCTTAGACATGTTCAAAATCACCATTAGGAAGTCATTTTTCATCATCTCTATCAGCAAAGAAAAAGATTAATAGCATGGTCTATAAAGATCCTCTAGTTTAGTTTCTTTAACAACAAAAATTTAGGGATGCCTGGGTGGCTCAGTCAATCGAGTGTCCGACTCTTGATTTCAGCTCAGGTTATGATCCCAGGGTCGTGGGATCAAGCCTTGTGTCAGGCTCCAATACTGCGCATGGAGACTACTTGAGATTTTCTCTCTGTCTCTCTCTCTCTCTCTCTCTCTCTCTCACACACACACACACACACACACACACACACACACATACTCTCCCTCCCTCCCTCTTGTTTCCTCTGCCCCTCTTTCCCTCCCATGCTCTCTCACTCTCTAAAAACAAACAAACCCAACAATAAAAATTTATACTCCTGTGTTGAAACACTTCTCATATTATTGTTTAACCAATGATCAGAAACCCAGTGAATGAGGCATCATGATGCTATAGGTGGCTCTTAGTAGCATCACAGTTCCTTCATTTTTTATTTGTTTGTTTTCAGGCCAGGATAGGTTTATTAATTCCTAGAATTATAAAACTTTTATGTATTTTACTGAGTGTCATTTATTATTTAGATAATTTGGTAAACTACAACAGGAAGAACTTGTAACACCGTTCCTCATTCCTAGATATTTATTTTCTTTTTCACAAGCTGCAAATGAAATTGGCTAAGTCTTTGGGCTTATTGATAAAAGATCAAGAGAAAACGAGACAACATCCATCAAAGGGAATAATTAATAATTGCAAGCACTTATTGGGGAACTTATCAGGATTTAAAGATAAATAACTTGCCTAATTTCATAGTTAAAAAGTGATAGAATCAAAATTTAAGGCAGGCAGTTCCATAATATAGATGGTAGGGAAATATCCAACAGCACAGTAGCATAGGATAAAAACAAAATTTATGAAATACTGGGACGGAAACAAAGCAAATTTCTCAAGTCCTTTGTAAATAAAACTAGCATTAAATTTTAATCTCAATTTTTAAAAGGCCAAAAGGGCTATTTAAGCATATGAAATAATAATCATTGATCTACCAAAGTTTCAAGTGTAAGGCCACTTGAACAACTATGATTCCAGATGGTTTGATCAAGCACAGACTATCTTAAGACATTCAAGTAACTTATATTGTTTTGATGCTTGGCTTTAAACAAAAAATAAAAAAAAAAACCAGAGGGGTAAACAAGAATTTATAAAAACAATCTTTCTAGCGAGTGTTTCTTTATTACTGTGAACTAATCAGTAATACTTAGAATAATATGAGGAGACCAAGAGCACCTGTTTATCAAAAAAGGGTTCATTTAGGTTCACTTTTCTTCACTGAGACATTAAAGTGACTAAGCAAATATAATCAAACACTTTTGTTTGAATTTTGTAGAGAATCCAATATGTATTTCCTCTGGGGTTCTTTTTTATTCCTTTTGTTGTGGTTGTTTAACTCTTAGTTGTCTAGAAAATTCATTAGATAGGACAACTTACTTCTTGGGCATCACGATTAATTTAGGGTTTGTTGTGTTACACAGTGAAAGAGAATCGGATAGTAAGCTACTAATCCCAGAAAGGAATTTTATTTTATTTTTAAAAATTTTTATATATATTTGGGGGTGGGGAGAGACAGAGAGACAGAGGCAGAGAGAGAGGGGGGCAGAGGATCCAAAGCAGGCTCTGTGCTGATAGCAGAAAACCTGATGCAGGCTCAAACTCATGAACCCTGAGATTGTGACCTGAGCCAAATTTGTATGCTTAACCATCTGAGCCCCCAAAAAGGAATTTTAAAGTATACTCTCTTCTGACAAGGGGCTGGATGGGGGAGAGGTTTTGTTGAAGGAGTGATGCTTCTTTTATCTTCTATGTCAAGTGTGACAAAACCTCTCATGAATGTTTGCAATTACTGAAATTGCTCTCTTAGTTTCTAAGGTAGTGGCTTATAAAATTTGGAGTGTGTCAGAATCATCAAAGAGTTTGTTAAAACAGATTGTTGGGCCCCACCTCCAGAATTTCTGATCCCTACTTATAAAGTGAGACCAAGGATTTATATGCCTGACACATTCCCCAGTGATGCTGATACCTCTGGTCTGCAGACAATACCTTTGTGAAACACTTTCCTAAGGTACATGGAGGCATCCTTTTGCCAGACTCACACCTTTGAAATCTGTAGTAGACACTTTTTTTCCCCTACTTAACACCCTCTCTCTCTCTCATTGTGCCACACTTCCCAGAAACTCTAACCACACAGCTTCCACAGTACTGGTATGACTCCATAGACAGTCATCAGGGTGGCTCATCCAAGACTATGCGATTGTTCTAAATTCTGCTGGTCAGGGCATTTCCCTGAGATTTTTTTTAAATTTTAGACTGGACATGTGAGAATCTTTCTCTCTGGTGCAATAAGCCCAAGGTTTGAAACATATCAGCTCTTGGTATCCATATTTCCTTCATGTGGTGAAATGTAGACTGTAGGACAGAGGATAAAGTAATGTGCAGTGAGAAGCAGACATGAGAGACCAAAGAAAAGCACTGGAGGGTTGAGTTCCAGCTGTTTGTGAAGTATCATTGCACTTCTATCTTTCCTGTTTGGATAAATGAAGTATCTTAGTGACCTGCCAGAGAAATTGTGTTTTCTCCTAGCCAGCCAGAACTGACTTTTTATTACTCACCACTAGAAAGGTAACAGCCCTTTTATCTGTACTTCTCAATGCATGCAAGTTTATTTCTCTTAAGGAGTTAAGATGATATAGAACCAGATAGCAAATCACCTGTATTTTGTATATAATTAAACTACTTGTAGAAACACATCACAGATCATTTGATGAAGAAACCATGTTTCTAATTACAAGATGTAAAAGGAACAAATGCTCTTGTCCATATATGGACTATCCAAGGTTGCCATGGCTATCTGGAAACTTGGACCTAATATAAGTCTCCAGCCGGCAGCCAGACCACCAGGAACCAGAAGAACTATTTCAGAACAAAATGTCCATATGCTTCAGCAGCCAAGATCACATATATGGCTCCTAGAACTTGGCTTGTTCTTCACTTTGAGGTTCTCCAGTGACCAACTCCTCCCAGTTTAACCAAGACTATCCTGGTTTTAAAAATGAAAGCCCTATATCCCAGGAATCCTTTCACTCCTGAACAAACCAAGACAGTTGGGAAAAATACATTGAACACACTGTTTACTGAAGCAGTGATTCTTTGACCCTTTCTTTGGGGAAAACTGATCTTTCAAAATGAAAGCTGAATAAGAAAACCTGATGATCTTGGTTTCAAGAGAAAAGGAGATGTAATAATGTATCCTCCCATTGAAGAACATCAGCAAATCCTCACATAAGTATCTACTCGGCACATTATTGATCTGCACCCATATTATTTTAAGTATTTTTTTCCATATTGAAGACCAGACTTCACAAACTTGGTCTTTTCTTTTTTAACATTTATCTATCACAGTTGAAAAAAGCATCTTAATCTAGACTGGTCAATGCTAAACTGTCAAAGCTGAAGATGCTGATGTATTTTCTAGACTCTTCCTAGTCTACTCCATTTTTATTAGCAAATTCACCTTAATATATAAATGGGTGATAATGTGTTACCCCTAAGGTCTTATTTGATTTTTAATACAACACTCTTATGAATACCTTAATCTCAAGGAAATTTCTGTTACTGAATTTATGAGTCATTAATTGACCCAAACCACATTAGTGTTCATTTTGAACAATACTATATTAAATTTGTTACATTATATTGTAATCCAATTATCATTTAACCAGATGTATCAGGTCCTCTCAGAGATACCTATGTACAGAGTTAGAATTAAACATCTGCTGAAGAAATAAAAATATGCCAATATGACCATTTTGGACATAGAAGCTTTTGGCAAATAATTCAGGTTTGTATATCCCAAGTTACCCACGGCCTCTGGGTTAACATAAAGCAATGACTTTATATTTCAACCAGAAACTCATCTTTTTCCTCCTCTTTCTCCAATTTTCAAGAATGTCACTATTATTCTTCTACCTTCCTAGGCTTGAAAACTTGGAGTCTTTCACTTTCCATGTCCACAAATCACTGGCCTTGTAAATGTCTTATGGTTATCTCTCTGGTGCTACTATCCTGGTTCAGGTGATATTAACTTCACACTAGAGTTTCATAATAACCTCCTCTCTTGAGATCCTCCCCTGTTTCTCTAGTCTTAAAAAAATTTTTTTTAACGTTTATTTATTTTTGAGACAGAGAGAGACAGAGCATGAACGGGGGAGGGTCACAGAGAGAGGGAGACACAGAATCTGAAACAGGCTCCAGGCTCTGAGCGGTCAGCACAGAGCCCGACGCGGGGCTCGAACCCACGGACCGTGAGATCATGACCTGAGCCGAAGTCGGACGCTTAACCAACCGAGCCACCCAGGCACCCCTGTTTCTCTAGTCTTTACTCCATTTTGACATTATCACAATACTAATTTTCCTAACGTGTCATTTGACCATCCTATGTGTGGCAAAACATTATTGATCTCTATCTCATGAATTTAAAAGATGCATATGAAACAGTTACTATTTATAAGATATTTTCAATAGTAATCAAAATGAAACTATATTGCTTGTCGCAGTTTTGATATAAATTCATCCCTGATATCTGAATCTGAAGTGTTCTAGCATCCAGCATAGGTTTCATATCTCTCATGTGACATACTTACTACTGAACTTTTGAGAATTTCTAGGAATCAGTACCATGTGCTACACTCTGATTCACAGAGAATAATAAACTTGTGGTAATAGACCCAGCCTCCCAAGATCTTGTTCCCGTTTTTCATAAATGCAAAACTCCACAGCTGCTAGTCTCATGAATTAGCCCAGTATGGAGTTCTAATTTTTCCATGTGTTTTTTCTCTTGAAAAATGCCACTTATATTCATTTAAGAAATCACAAAGTAAAAAGGCAACATCATATAAAATTAACTGCAACAAAACCTAACTAGGGAAACAAATATTTATACAAATGAATAAAACTTCTGGACAATTTTAAACAAATGTGAATCTCGAAACTCAATAACCAAGAAAACTTGAGCTGTAGAGCTTAGCACTCTGTCGGGCATTCCAAGGAATAGTGAAGTGTCTCCATCAAAGGGAGGTTACAATAGCTTGATGAACAAAAATAAGAGGCAGAAAATAAAAGGCAATCCAAAGCCAAGCACCGAAGTATATGGTGCAAATATAATTGCCACAGGTCATCCATGAAGGTGAGGTAAGAGAGCCTTTACTAGCCTCAGAAGTGACTTTTTTGGAATAGCTATTCGTTGTTCTAAATCTTGATATATAGACAAAAGGAGGTTAGGTAGAGAATAGCAAAAGTAATTTGGTTGAAGGAAATAGAAGCAGGTAAGAAAGACGTGACTACTCGATGTTGCAGAAGGGGAAAGAAGCATGCCAAACTGAGGTTTCAAGGATGGGCACAATCCACCAGGAAAAGAAGTGGGAAAAGGACATTCCACAGGAAGGGTATGAACATGGAGTGATGCAAAAGGGTTTTACTTAGAGTATTGCCAGGCGTATAGGTGACTAAAGCCCATGATGATAAGAAAAGGCTTAGAAGTGAGATTTATTTGAAGTGCATAAAATGTAGGGTTGCCATCGTTATCAGTAAAAATCATGACACTCAGTTTATACCTGCACCTTGCTCAGTTACCATGACTGTTGTGGGAAAGGCATGACCAGGGAGTGTTCCACACCTGGAAAGTACCAGACTGATAGATCAGTACCCTAAGAGAAAATCTAAAGCACTGGCTCAGAGGCAATATCCAGGAAGGATGGGGAGTCATACTCTAGAAAAAAATATATGCACTATATCAAAGGTCTTTATATGGTACTATGTCCCTAGGAGGTAAACATAAATTGGTCCAGAAACCAATGGGCAGTAGTAGGTATGTCCCACTCAGAGTTACTTCCAATGACCCACTGAGGGACTTGATGCTTTTCATCCTCACAGCTTAAAGGCTATTTTTCTCAAAAATAACATATTTTTGCTTAATCATCTATAGCAAATGTTTATATAATGATTGTCATTTTGTACCAACAAGAAGTAACAATGCATTCAGCAAAAGAAATGGAATGAGAAAGGAATTGAGTTTCTTTCCTTACCTCTTCCTTCTTCTAGAGGTCACCTGGATCATGGCCTTTTTCTGCATTTCTCCAACCTCTCCTTCCATAATAACATCTTCGACTCTGTGCCTCTTGACTCCACTGCTTCCCTGTTATAAAGACCCTTGTGATTACATCAAACCCACCTGGATGAACCAGATACTCTCTCCATCTGAATATCCTTGACTCATTACATTTCCAAATTCCCTTTTGCTGTGTAAGGTAACATATTCACAGGTTTCAAGAATCAGAACACTGATATTTTGGGAGGCATTCTATCCACTACACTAAACCTCAGTTTTCTCATCTGCAAAGTGGAGATAATAAAAGAAATTGCCTCTTAGGATCGTTATGGGGATAAGAAGTCTATCTATAGCTCTTAGCAGAGTATCTGACATATAATAATTATGGCCAATGTTATTGTGTCCTTACAAACATTATTTAACTGAGGCTATGATATAAATAGTGTTCCCCCATTTATATCCTAGTTAGATAAACTATATCCATAGCATTTTTAGCCATGACTTCTGGAGCTTTATCAATGGTGACACAGAAAGTGCTTCCGTAGTTCCAAGGTACTTCTAGTATGCCTGTGGCTTTGGCAGAGTGAAAGATTTCAACTGGTACATCTTATTACATGGGTGGTCGAGTTATTGAACTCTATTGACAAAGGGCTGGATTTTCCAGCAAGATGGAGCTTCATTAAAATTCTGCAGAGACTGAAAATTCAATAATCTTTCTCACAAAGCACTGCATGAGCAGGGCTGATTAGGCAATTCCTTTCTCATTCCATTTCTTTTGCTAAAAGCATTGTTACTTCTTGTTTGGTACAAAAAGACAATCATTAAATGAGCATTCTCTATAGGTGATTAAGCGGAAAGTTTTAAAGGTGTGCTGACTCCTTTCTCAAGGCCTAATTGAGGTCTTGAAAGGGGAGGGGAGGAAGAAAAAACAAAACAAACACGATTACCGTATTCTGGACTGAAATATGGAAAGCATCATGACGCTAATAAATACTTGGCAGATTGTTCTTTTAGACTCTAGCTCTTATTTATCAAACTTGTTTTTCCCCCACCAACCCACTTCCTCACTTTTCCCCTGCCTGACCCTCTTTCACTCTTCTTTTTCCAGAAGAGTTAACTCATGGTGGACATAATACACAATTGTGCCCAATAAGCCTCACATTTTCCTGATTAAATCCACTGTAATTACTGGACTTGAGAGCAGATAACACACAAGTACCTATCTTTCTAGCCCCACTTAATATCTAATAATGATTGCATCAATAGAGTAGTGTGAGAAACCTGGGTTGCCACATGTAAGTAGAATTTTAGGATAAAACTAAGGAACTCTTCCCTTTCATTCATAAACTCTCTCTCTCAGTCCTCTTTTCTCTATTTGGTTTTCCATCCTGACAGAAACAGGCTTTGTCACAGTAGTTTTGTCTGTAGAATATAACTAACCTGGCTTTGCCATAAGCGCATTTTTTAAAATATGTTTTGTTCACCGGTATATAGGAGAATGGCAAGCATGTAGTTGTTAAATATTTGATTAATACATTAATTAATTAATTAATCAATCTTGAGGGCAATAACAAATGAGATCTGCCCTGTTCATGTCCTCTCTATAACAATAACTTGATGGGGGGGGGGGGGTTCCTGGGTGGCTCAGCCAATTAAGCGTCCGCTTTCGGCTTAGGTCATGATCTCAACAGTTCATGAGTTCAAGCTCAACATCGGGCTCTCTGCTGTCAGCGCAGAGCCCATATCAGGTCCTCTGTCCCCTCTCTCTCTGCCCCTGCCCCACTCACTCTCGCTCTCTCAAAAGTAAATGAACTTAAAAAAAAAATAACTTGATGGGATTCTTTAACTTGAGTCTTTCTAAAAATAGGAAAAGTATTCATTGAAAATATCAATCTATGCTATGAGAAAATAAAGCTAAATGTGTGTAACTATCTATTATTTTATGCTTAATTATATTTAAGAAAAATGTAAATAATATTGACTGAGGTTCTGATGGAAGATTTTCATTTCTCTTAGTTAAGGGAGCCCTTGAATGCTCCTGACTAGGTATTCCTAAGAATATTCTTTCTAATCCAGTCCAAATTTCTCATCTTGCAACATCAAAATCCTGCTGGTCTTCTTAAGTTTGAGCCACTCTGTCCTTGTCCCGCAACAACTTGCTCTAGGATGTCACTTTTTCACATCAGCCCTTCATCCTTAATATTTCATGAACTAGGCTAAAGAGCAGATTTCAAGTAGCAGGACTTTACCCATTTTATAAAAAGAATGTTTTCATTCCAGCCAATTTCCTTTATAAAAATACCTGCTGCACATTACTCATCTGATTAGTTTCCAGAAGGCTCTAGGCATTACTCACTGGCCTGAGCATCATCAATGTCCTGCCTGTGTCTTGCCTATGCCTCTGCAATGGAAAGGGTATTTTATTCTGCTCCCTTTGGTAGAAAGAGAAACAGGTATGCTCTATATAATTCCCTTTATATCAAACTCCATGGGCATCGCAAAGTATTTGGTTGTATGGGAATTAAAAAAGAACACAAGCCTTATCTTCAGGCTCCAGAGTTTGGTCTCCCTTTGTCACGACTTTGCAAATGAAGGGAAGTGTCCCGAATGCAGCATGGGAGACAGAAGAGGGTAAGCACACCCATCCCACCCCTTTCCAGCTCCAGAGCTCCTGACTTATTTTTTATGGGTTGATACTGTGTTCTGTGTGTGGTCTGAGGAGTGGGATGGGATGGACAGTGTGAAATGACTAGTAGAAAGGGCAGTGTCTTCCTTGCAGCAGGCTGGATGAGAGCTCATCGCAGGACAGATGGATGCACTGTGAGCCAAGATATGGAAGTTGCAGGCAGGGCAGATAGACACTGCACTTGGGGATTCACAGACACCATCTCCCCTGCTGAGATGTTGCCTGAAGCAACCAGGAAACTACCTCAGCTGGCAGAGACCTAGAGGCCAGGCTGGTTTGCTGGGCGCTGGACTTGCTATCTCTACCTAAAGGCTTCAGGCCAGTGATAACCACAGATGGCAGTGAAGAAAACAGTAACATACACTGTAGGTATCAGCAGAGTCAAGCACAAAAGAGAACTAATATTCACATAATTTTCATTCAGCCAAGTGAAAAAGCAACAGGAATAGAAAGTCTTATGGCTCCAAAAAACCCAAGCCCCTTCTTCAAGCTCGCTCTTCCTTCCATGTAACTCTGATGCTCTCTGCAAAATCATAAAGTAGACAATCATTGCATTTAGCCCACAAGTTTAGCTCTTTCATTGTATTGGCCCATCTTCCTTTCCCACCTTGGAATCCCATACCCTCGTTAAAAGTCCTTTCTCACCTTCCTTGAAAAGACCCTGCTCTCAGACTCATGATGGGGAAGAATCGGTGTTCTGGGTGAGCATTTGAAACAGTAGACTAAGTAAAGCAGATTGTCCTCCTCAATGCAGCTGGGCATCATCCAACCCACTGAAGGCCTGAATATAATACAACTGCAGAAGGACACATTTCCTCTCTGCTTAAACTGAACATCAGTTTTCTCTTACCTTTCAATTCAGACACCATCAGCTTTCCTGGTTCTTAGGCTTGGAGACTGAGCCAGACCCCCAGGTTTCCTGGGTCCCCAACTTTCAGGCACCAGTCATGGTACTTGGTAGCTTCCACAATCATGTGAGCCAGTTCCTCAAATTCCTCATATTCAATCTCTATTTCTACCTATTTCTACATCTATACATCTATATATGTATACATATATGTATATGTATCTTACTGTTCTGTGTCTCTGGACAACCCTAACAAATACCAAATGTACTCAAATATTTGTTTCTTTCTTAAATATAAAATACTTATCTTAACACTATTCATTTATTACACAGAGGCAGTATTATGAGCATTCATTTTCAACAGAATGTTCTGCAGCTATTTCTGAGATTTTCTGCCTTTCTTCTCAGGCTTACCATCATCATCTCTTACTGATATCAGGATGCTTATCTGCAGTGGAAATAGAGCCAACAGGACTACAAAGACATAAAGTAAAGCTTACAACTGTACTTAACCTGAGACCCAATTTTCTCATCCATAAAATTAAAAAAAATCATTGTGGGAATTAGAAAAAAAAATACATGCAATTGTAGCACATAGCAGGTGCTCAAATGGCAAATATTAGCATTATTATAAACAGTGAATTGAAGTAATAGTGTGTCTAAAAGGAATTAGGAGCATGATGGATAGTTAAAGCAGTGGAGAGATAATACTGAAGCTCAAAATATAAGAACTTCCATATCTTTCCACTTCCCCATAGCCTTGAATTATCTGTTAAATCTCAATCGTCTCTAAGACATAGCTCAAAATCTCCACCACCAAGAATCCAGAATCAACTCCTGTTGGAATATTACATAGCTGTAAAAAGTATGAGATCATGCCATTTGAGACAACATGGATGGACCTAGAGGGTATTATGCTAAGTAAAATAAATCAGAGAAAGACAAATAGCATTTGATTATACTCATAAATAGAATCTAAAAAAATAAAGAAACAAAAAGCAGAATCAGAACTATAAATAGAACAAATTGATGGTTTCCAGAGGGGAGTGGTATTGGAGATAGGGAAAAATGGGTGAAGATGAGAGGGAGATATAGGCTTTGAGTTATGGAAAGAATAAGTCATGGTAATAAAAGGCACAAGAAGGAATACAGTCAATGATATTGTAACAGCAATGTAATGGGACAGATGGAAGCTACACTTGTGAAGAACACAGCATAAGGTATAAACTAGTCAAATCACTAAGTTGTACACCTGAAACTAATGTTATACTGTGTGTCAGTTTTACCCAAATAAAACAAATTAAAAACTAAAAATTAAAAAATGAATAATTAGCACTGTTGTCTCCCAAAGCCTCGAAATTGAGACTCTACACATATTTGATTAAATTCCTCCACAATTTAATAAAGAATTCCATTGCCTGGGGCACCTGGGTGGCTCAGTCAGTTGAGCATCCAACTTCGGCTCAGGTCATGATCTCACAGTTTGCGAGTTCAAGCCCCCATCGGGCTCTGGGCTGACAGCTCAGAGCCTGGAACCTGCTTCAGATTCTGTGTCTCCCTCTGTATGCCTATTCCTCACTAGCACTCTGTCTGTCTGTCTCTCTCTCTCTCTCTCTCTCTTTCTCTCAAAAATAAATAAAAACATTAAAAAAAAGAATTCCATTTCCTATACATAAATTATTTATTTATTTATTTATTTATTTATTAGAAATTAATGGTTGAAGGTAACACCAAAGAGTCACCATTCCTGGAACACCTTGAACTTATCCTTCTATGTGGCTATTATCCCTGTACTCCCCCAAATAAATGAATAAAAAAAAATAACGTGGAAATAATTTTATCCTTTGGAAAATGCAGAAATAATCACACTGTTCCTTGGGATAGGTTTAAGGAGAAAGAGTGGTGGTGAGTGATATTCTAATAAAGAGACATAAATAATGGATAATTGGGAGATAATTAAGGAAATGGATGCCTGTTTAGAAAGACAAGCTAGTAGACTCTAGTGCTATCTATAGATGAGAATGTGTCATCTCAGAGAGGGGTGGAACACAAAAGAGAACTACTTTTCTGCATTTAATTCTGAACGATGAGAGAAATCCTAAGATATCAAGGTGGCTGAGAAGCAGGCCTGCTGGCCATCAACTCAGTATCAAAGGATTGAAGGAATGTCACATAACCAAGCTTTAAGTTCCCTAATGGAATGACTCAAGAGAGGGTGCTTTGAAAAGTGCCCAGCTGCTTCTATGCCCACAGGTGGACACAGCAACTCACTTAAGAGCATATTGATGCTGATAATCATGATGACAGGAAATGCTGAAGACAGTCACACTAGGATATGTAAATGCAAGGCCAAGAGGTACCCACTTTCCTGAAGGAAAGTATAACAAAGACTTCTGTAGCTCGATAAAGATGAACCCACTTGTTTCCCTCTGGTAGGCAGAGCTCAGGGACAGGGTGGATTAATATATATAAATACATCAGGGCTTTCTGGGAGGAAACGTAGAGCCAAAACCAGTAAGTGCGTGTGTGTTTGTGTGTGTGTCTGTGTGTGTGTTTGTGTGTAGGGAAGGGGGACTGTAGACTAGCATGATCCTAAAAAATGACTGCAGGCAAGACAGGATACCAAGGGTGAATTCATCAAGGGAGAGAAATTCTGGACTAAGCAGCTGAGCTAAACAGTGGCCAACAAGGTTATAAGGAAGGCTGCTTCCAGTACAATCAAAGCCCCTTCGTTCACAGTTGTCCTGGGATGACAGCGACTTGGAGAATTGTGGCTGAGTGTGAAATGGTAGTTTCCCTTATACTCAATGTGATTTAGCCTAAGTCAGGACAGGAAATGTAAGAAATAACTAGTTTCACTCAATGAGTTTGAATCTCCTGGCCAAAATAAGTGGTTTTTCTGACAACTGAGAGTCCTAATTTACAAGAGTGCTAAACCATTCATACCAATTATTGAAGAACCTTGATTAGAAGGATAGTGTGAACAGAGAGGATGTGGTTCTGTGAATAATTGTCCGGTGAGATTATTGTCAATTTGGAACAGTTTATTTACTTAAAAGGTGGTTTATGAGCACTTTGCTCACAGTTATCATTGCTCCATTTTTTTAACTTTATTTTTTATTTTTTAAAATTTACATCCAAATTAGTTAGCATATAGTGAATCATTGCTCCATTTTTAAACATAAATTCACAGTGAAAAACTTATGCCATATCTACTTTATTTCATTTATGGATCATTTATATCCTGGTAAACTAGAGCAGAGCCTTGTTTAGAAGTTCTGTTTCTGAATTTTGGCACAGCATCGACAAGGCACCTCCCACGAAATGCTTGTGGACAAGATGGAGAGATAAGACTGGATAATACTTCAATCAGGTGGTGTGATAATCTGTTTTATCTTCATATTTGTTTTGTTCAATGTTTCATAATTAATAATCACACTAATAAGAATAGTAACACCTAACTTTTACTGAGTTTTTATACTGTTCCAGATGACACAAGGTTGTGTGTACTTTCTTGTTTGATCTCAAAACTTTGTAAGATACATGTTAACATTACTTCCCTTTTAAATGAGGCAATGGAGAATTAGAGATTTTCAGTTACAGTTAAGTAGCAAAACAGCAGTGATGGTTCACTCCAATGCTTTTTTTTTTAATGCTAGAGAAATCTTAGAAATAAAAGGAAGACACGGATTCCACCAACAGACAATGATAATAGACATATCAAAAACTTGTGGAAAACTTACAGGCTATTTTTGACTAGCAAATTTAGAAAAGTAAGAAAATAAAGACTGGGACAGAAGTAGGTATTTCAAGCCATTTGCTTGTGGTGCCTTATAAGATAATCAGTGGCTGCCAACATAGTGGAAGAAACATACAGCAGTGAACCAGACCCTTGGGGAAGGTTTCTAAGGGCCAACAGTAGGGTAGTTCCAAAACCATGCAGGAATGAGGAGTTGATGAAAATAGGTACAGCTAACCAGTTCTTAAGAATTCACTTCTCCTTTCAGATCAAATCCTTCAAGGCTAGTGTTATACTACAAGGAAGCTACCTCCTTTCACTGGCTTCCCAAGGTTAAGAAGATGAATCCATGACCAGAAGAATTACATGGCAGAGTGACAGCAAATGGGAGCAATAAACAAGGGATCTCTACTATCAGGAGTTTTTAGTCCTTATTCTTATTAGGTTCTAACACAGATGAAAGCTTTTTCCCTAAGTTCTTCTCCAAATCACACTAGCAATCAGAGTAGCCAATGCCCCCAGGGAACATAACTTCCCAGGGTATAATAACTCGACACCAGAGTAGTACAACTACCTCAAAAGGCACACAAGGATTTGGATTATGTATATTCCATCTCAAGTAAAATACTAGAGGTAAGGTGAACCAAAATTTTAAGACACTTCAGGAGATAAGAGAAAACATAATCATTATAAAACAAGAAAACAAAATCATTGCAGAAAAACCCACTAGAAATATTAGGCTTAAAAATTATAATAATTTGATGCCTCTATCTGGGCATGATGTAATAAATAGAATTAATTTTTCCCTTTAATGGTGAACAAGTAGAAAACTCAAATGAATGTCACGCACACACTATTTTCAGACATTTGACAACAGGTCTATGAAAGACTATGGCAAATAAGAGAAGGGGAACCATCTAAGAGAAGGGGAACAAGTGATATAAGCCTGATGATTTCCTTTGATCTCTACCATAAGGCATTTTTCAGACTGTGGCAGGGAGAGCAAAGCAAAATTGAGTTGAATAGCAGGGCTGGAAGCCGAGGCAGTTACAATTTGTGTGATAGATGGCTAGAAATGAGGAATAGCCCCAGAAAATGCAAAGGTGTCTACTTTAGTCTTTGTTGAATTTTGAGTTGAGGGTAAAACTCCATGAGTCCAGTCAAAGAACCACCATAAAGAAAACAATTCCCAGAGCTCACATAATATGTAGCAGTGTTCAAGTTTTGGCCCACTAAAATGGAGAAACCTCACTGAAGATTTCAAAATGGCATACTGTATTTGTAGGCTAACCTACACAGGAGCCATAATTCTCAAAGTGTGGTCTATGGAATCCTGGGGGAACCAGAGACCCTTTTAAGGGGGCCATGATATAAAAACTATTTTTACAATAATCATAAGACATTATTTTCCTTTCTTACTATGTTGACATTTACACTAAAAGTGCAAAAGCAATTGTGGGAAAAGTTACTGATGATTTAGCATTAATCAAGGCTACATTAATTAGTAATTATATTCTTCACCTCAGTGCATGTGTAGTTAAAAAAAAAAGCAAGTTTCAATTATGGATGTTCTTGATGAAGCTATAAAAGTAATTAAATTTGCTTAATATCCATTCTTGTTTACACATATTTCCTATGCTAGGTGACAAAATAAGATGTACTTCTTATAGCACTTCATATAGCACTTCTTCTGCATACTGAAGTGTGGTGATTGCCTCCAGGAAAGCATTTTTGTAATTGTTTGAGTTACCAGATGAACAAGCCACTTTTTTCATGGGACACAATGTTAGTTGCAGTGTGGAATCTGAAGCCATATCAATGAACTTTTGTACTCTACGAATAGTTGGGAAATTTTTCAAGCTATAAAAACTACAAAAACCGGGGCACCTGGGCAGTTCAGTTGGTTAAGCATCCAACTCTTGATTTCAACTCAAGTCACGATTTCACAGTTCATGAGTTTGAGCCTTGCATCTCCACACTGATGGCATGGATCGTGCTCAGGATTCCCCCTCTCTCTGCCCTTTCCTCACTCCCTCCCTTCCTCCCTCCCTCCCTCTCTCTCTCTCTCTTTAAAAACAAATAAACTTAGGGCGCCTGGGTGGCTCAGTCGGTTAAGCGGCCGACTTCGGCTCAGGTCACGATCTCACCTCACGGTCTGTGAGTTTGAGCCCCGCGTCGGGCTCTGTGCTGACAGCTCAGAGCCTGGAGCCTGTTTCAGATTCTGTGTCTCCCTCTCTCTGACCCTCCCCTGTTCATGCTCTGTCTCTCCCTGTCTCAAAAATAAATAAAATGTTAAAAAAAATTTTTTTTAAATAAAAAAAAAACAAAAACAAATAAACTTAAAATAACCTACAAAAACCTACAGCCAATGTCAACATCACACTGAATGATAAAACACTGAATTTTTTCCCCTTGAGATCAGGAACAAGGCAAGAGTTCCCACTTTCATCAGTTCTGCTCAACATTCTGCTGGAGGGCTGAGCTACTGCAATAAGGTTAAGAAAAGAGGCATAAATATAAGAGGAAACCAATTTGTTCCTATTTACAAAAGAAATGCTTGTTCACATAGAAAATCACAGGAAATGTCTAAAACAACGCTAGAATAAATCTAGCAATGTTATAGGATACAAGTTTAATATACAAAAAGCAATTATGTTTTAAATATCATAAAAATTAAATTTAAAATATTAAAACTTGTTTTTTATAGTGCCATAAACATGATACTTACAAATAAATTGGAAAAGACACTTAAGACCTCTACACTGAAAGCTGTACAACATTACTGAGAAAAATTAAAGATGACCTAAATAAATACAGAGATATGTCATCTTCATGGATTGATTATAAGACTCAATATTAAGGTGGCAATTTGCCCCCAAATGACCTATTAATTTAATTCATTCTTAATACAAATTCCAACAGGCATTTTAGCAACTGCCAAACTGATTCTAAACCTTAGATAGAAATTTAAAGGACATAGAATAACCAAAGCAGTTTTTTTAAATGTTTATTTATTTTTGAGAGAGAGAACAGAAACGGAAGGGGCAGAGAGAGAGGGAGACCCAGAATCAGAAGCAGGTTCCAGTCTCTGAGCTGTCAGCACAGAGCCCACGTGGTGCTCAAACCTGTGGAGTGAGGGAGATCATGGCCTGAGTTGAAGGTGGTTCCTTAACCAACTGAGCCACCCAGGCACCACCTAAAACAGTTTTTAAGAAGAACAAAATTGGAGGACTCAAAGTATCTGATTATAAGACTTAAATACATAGTTGCTAATCAACACAGTTAAGCATTGGTTAAAAAGAGAAACCCATAGATCTCTGAAACAGAATAGAGTCAAAAATAGAATGCCCACAAATATAAACAATTGAGTTTCAACAGAAGCAACAATTTACAGGGAAAGGAACTTTCAACAAATGATGTTGGATAAACTAAATATTTAAATAATAAAAAATGAATATTAACTCTTATCTTACATGATGCACAAAAATTAATTTGAAATTGATTATAGATCTAAAACCAAAAATATCAAATTATGAAACTTCTAGAAGAAAACAAAAAAGAGTTTTACAATCTTGTGGTATGCAAAGAAAATATTTGTAATAAGAATATATGAAGAATTCTCATAACTCAATAATTAGTTAAAAAATATAATAGAAATATAAACAAAAAAATTTAAAAAGGCACTTCACAGAGAAGATAGCCAAGTGATAAAAAAACGTACAAGGAAGAGGCTCAAAATCATTAGTAATTAGAGAAACACAAATTAAAACCACAATATAATCTAGAACTAACACTGTTGGAGGAAATGTAAAATGGTATGACTTTAGAAAATGGTTTGACAGCTTCTTAAGAATTTAGGGGCGCCTGGGTGGCGCAGTCAGTTAAGCGTCCGACTTCAACCAGGTCACGATCTCACAGTCTGTGAGTTCGAGCCCCGCGTCAGGCTCTGGGCTGATGGCTCAGAGCCTGGAGCCTGTTTCCGATTCTGTGTCTCCCTCTCTCTGCCCCTCCCCCGTTCATGCTCTGTCTCTCTCTGTCCCAAAAATAAATAAACGTTGAAAAAAAAATTAAAAAAAAAAAAAAGAATTTAAACATAATTATCATATGACCAAAGCATTCTGCTGCTAAGAATTTACCCAACAGAAATAAAAAATATATTCACCCAAAAACTATTAGGCAAATGCTTATAGCAGCCTTATTTTTAATAGTCCCAAATTGGAACTACCCAAAATGTCCATCAATGGGTGAATGAATAACAGATGTGGTATAACCATGCAATGGAATACTACCCACCAATAGAAAGAAACTATTATATTACACAAGAACATGGATAAATCTCAAAATAATTACACCAAGTAAAAGAAATTTGACAAAAGAGTATGTAAGATATGATTTCATTCATATAAAATTCTAGAAAATGGAAACTAATTTCTTTTCGGTAAGCAGGTCAGTGGTTGCTTAGGGAGCGAAGTGGAAGGACGGATGGATTACAAATAGGCATGAGGAAATGTTTGGAGGGGTAATTAAAACTCAATTACAGTTTTGCAGGTGCTTCCATATGTCAAAACTGATCATGGTGTGCTTTTTAAATACTTGGAATGTATTGTCCTTTACACATTAATAAAGTTATAACAAAAATTCAAAGCATATTTTTATCTCTTTCCACTGTAGCAGACTAAAAACAATGGCAAGTGCAGTGGTGCTGAGCACCCATAGCAGCCACCAAAGGGAATAAAATCTTCCTGGGGAGATAGTAGGTTCCAGATCTAGAGAGGAACTGTGAATGCCGAGCCTAGAACATGTCATCATATCAAAGAACAAGGACGTTATCAAAGTCTACTAGGCTTTCTATCAAGAGGAATTGTGAACTTTGAATTCATAACTCCTCAACAGAAAAACAAAAACCCCCAGGCCTTTAGACCTACTACCAAACTTTAGGAAATGAAGCAGGCAGGTACCACAGGGATACAATTAGCCAAATGCAGCCTCTTGGAAACAACATGGTTTACTCCACACAGCATCAAAACTTAGTTATTCATCCATTCATTTAATCAAGAAGAGGTGAAACAGCAACTACATATTTATCCCTATTTTTTATGTCATGAATGTGATTCAAGCATTATTCTTGTTTTCACAAATGAAAGTGTAATATGTTAAAAAAATTTTTTTATGTTTATTCATTTTTGAAAGACAGAGAGAGACAGAGCACAAGTGGGGGTGGAGTGGAGAGAGGGGGACACAGAATCTGAAGCAGGCTCCAAGTTCCGAGCTGTCAGCACAGAGCCCAATGCGGGGCTCGAACCCACAAGATGTGAAATCATGACCTGAGCCAAAGCTGGATGCTACATCGACTGAGCCACCCAGGCGCGCCGAAAGTGTAATATATTTAAGATGTAGAGCATGGTTGTTTGATTTATGTATATTCTGTGAAAGGATCCCAACCACTGAGTTAATTATCACATCCATTACCTCACATATTTATCTTTTTATTAGTAGTATTATTATTTTGTTGAGAACACTTAAGTTCTATTCACCTAGTAATTAATTTCAATTATATAATACAGTACTATCAAATATATCATGTTATACATCAGATCCTCAGACCTTGCTTATCTTACAATGGAAAGTTTGTACCCTTTACCAAAATCTCCCTATTTTCTGAATATCTGAGCCCCGGCAACCATTTTTTTACTCTGTTTCTATGAGTCTGACTTTTGTTTAAGATACCACATAGAAGGGGGGACTGAGGTGGAAGAGCAGCATGGAATTTTTTTTCCTCTCCCATCCCTGAAATGGAGTCAGAACACCACCAAACCATCTTGCACACTTAGAAAACTGATTTGAGGATTAACAAAACAATCTGCACAACCTGAACCACAGAACTCAGCAGGTATGTGGCGCAGAGGTGAACTGGGGGAGAGAGAAGCCGCGGAGGGTAGGCAGCTGTTTTTGTTTGTGGAGAGAGGATGGATATGGGGGAGAGTACAGGAAAAGCATTCCCCCTGAAAGCAGCTGGAGAGAAAAAGAAAGAATGGACTGAACAAAACAGGGAGAAAAGAGAAAGGAGAAAAGAGAGGGTTTAAATTCCTTTAAGACTTTATAAACAGGGAGAAGGCAGAGTCTGCAACTCTGCAGCTCAATACCTGGCAGTGCTCTGGTGGGAGGGGCAAATCCCAGGAGCAGACAGCGATGTCCTAAGGGTCCTCAGGCCACATGAGGAAAGGCAGTTCCTCTGCTGGAAGGACATTTAGTAGAGGCTGTGTGGCCACCCCAAGTCCTAGTGGACCCAAGAGAACAGCTGCATTCGCTGGTGTTGGAACAAGGACATTAAGGGTGAAGCCTGGTGCCAGGTGTATGGTGTGATTTACCATAATCCCTGAGATGCTGCTGCCACATGAATGTGTGAACTTTTTTCTGGGGTGGACTGGCATCCGGCCATAGTCTCTGATCATGTGCAGCAGCATGGTTGCATGAACGTTCCTGGGGGCAGGCCGGCACCTGGACATTGGTCAGCTCCGGGGGAGGGTCTGAGCATGTCCAAACTGCAGGGTCCTCAGAAGTGAGAGGTTTGGAAACACAGGCCCATCTGAGATAAAACTTGAGAGGGACTTCTGCCTGGCAGGCTGACGACTTGGTCATGGACAGTGTAGAAGTGGGGAGTGGAGAAAAGCCAGAGACAAAGGAGGGGTGCTTGATTGCTGGTCAGTGAGGGCAAAGAGTTCTGATGCTAGAGACTGGGAAACTGGGTGATGCCATTTTCATCCCTCACACGCATGTGCATACACGCCTACATGTGCCAAAACATTTCACCCCAGTAAACAAAGCAGCCCCATCTAGTGGAGAATGGAGCCGTTACTCCAAGCCCCACCCAACTGGGCCAGCCAAGCTCTAGAGGAACACCACAGGTCTCTCTGCCTACTTAGTTTGTGGATTATAAAGTGCTTCATAGTTTGACTTCTAGGGGAAAGTGGATATAATTTTAATAGTATTTCATTCTGTTCACTGGTCCATCTATTCAATTTTTTTTTCTTTTCTTATTCTTGAATACAGAAAGAGAAAAAAATTATTTTTATTTTCCATTTTTATAAAAAAATTTTTCTTTATTTTTTTCTAGTATATTTTTTACTTTTTTGTAAATTTTTAAAGTTCTATTTTTGCTTTTATCATTTCATTTAATTCTATATTATTGAGCTCATATTTTTAAATTTTCAAGTTTTCTTTTTTTTCTTTTCTTTTCTTTCTCGTTTTTATCTATTCTATCAAGCTTTTTAAACAACAGTACAAAAACACACGTAGGATCTAGAGTCCTTTATTTGATTTTTTTGTGTGGTTTTAAATTTTTAAATTTTAATTATTTTATTTTATTAATTATTTTTCTTTCTTCAAAATAATGAAATGAAGGAATTCACCCCAAAAGAATGAACAGGAAGAAATGACAGCCAGGGACTTAATCAACACAGATACAAGCAAGATGTTTGAACCAGAATTTAGAATCATGATAATAAGAATACTAACTGGGGTTGAAAACAGCATAGAATCCTTTCTACAGAAATAAAAGAAGTAAAATCTAGTCAAAATGAGATAAAAAATGCTATAACTGAGATGAAATCTCAAATGGATGCCACAGTAGCAAGGATCGAAGAAGCAGAGCAGTGATTCAGCAATATAGAGGACAAACTTATGGAGAATAATGAAGCAGAAAAAAAGAGGGAGACTAAGGCAAAAGAACATGATATAAGGATTAGAGAAATCAGTGACTCATTAAAAAGGAATAACATCCAGAAGGGGTGTTAGGGGTCCCAGAAGATGAAAAGAGAGAAAAAGGGGTAGAAGGCTTACGTGAGTAAATCATAGAAAACTTATCTAACCTGGGGAAAGACACAAACATCAAAATCCAGGAAGCACAGAGGACTCCCATTAGCTTAAACAAAAAGTGGCCATCGACAAGACATATCATAATCAAATTCACAAACACTCAGGCAAGAAAAGAATCATGAAAGCTGCAAGGGTGAAAAAAGTCCTTAATCTACAAGGGAAGACACATCTGGTTGGCAGCAGACCTATCCACAGAAACTTGGCAGGCCAGAAAGGAGTGGTAGAATATATTCAATGTGCAGAAATGGAAAAATATGCAACCAAGAATTCTTTATCCAGCAAGGCTGTCATTCAAAATAGGAGAGATAAAGTTTCCCAGACAAACAAAAACTAAGGAGTTTGTGACCACTAAACCAGCCGTGCAAAGAATTTTAAGGGGGACTCTCTGAGGAGGAGAAAAGACAAAAAAAAAACCCACAAAAAACAAAAAAGACCAAAAGCAACAAAGACTAGAAAGGAGCAGAGAACCCCACCAGGAACTTCAACTCTACAGGCAACATAATGGCAATAAATTCATATCTTTCAGTACTCACTCTAAATGTCAATGGACTAAACGCTCCAATCAAAAGAAGCAGGGTAACAGAAGGAATAAAAAAAAAAAACAAACAGATCCATCTATATGCTGTTTACAAGAGAACAATTTTAGAACTAAAGATACCTTCCAATTGGAAGTAAGTGGATGGAGAATGATCTATCATGCTGATAGTAGCCAAAGGAATGCTAGAGTAGCCATATTATCAGAAAATCTAGATTTTAAAATAAAGACTGTAACATGAGATGAAGAAAGGCATTATATCATAATTAAGTGGTCTATCCACCAAAAATATCTAACAATTATAAACATTTATGCTCCAAACATGGAAGGACCCAAATATATAAATCAATTAATCCCAAACATAAAGAAACTCATTGATAATAATACCATAATAGTAGGGGACCTCAACATCCCACCTACGGCAATGGACAGATCATCTAAACAGAAAATCAACAAAGAAACAATGGCTTTGAATGACACACTGGACTGGATGGACTTAACAGATATATTCAGAACATTTCATCCTAAAGTACCAGAATACACAGTCTTCTTGAGTGCACATAGAACGTTCTCCAGAATAGATCACATACAAGGACACAAATTAGCCCTCAACAAGTACAAAAAGATCGAGATCATACTGTGCATATTTTCAGAGCACAACCTATGAAACTCGAAATCAACCACCAGAAAAAATATGGAAAGATAACAAACACTTAGAGACTAAAGAACATTCTACTAAAGAATGAATAGGCTAACCATGAAGTTAAAGAGGAAATTAAAAAGTACATACAGACTAATGAAAATGATAACACCACAGCCCCAAACCTCTGCAATGCAGTGAAAGTGGTCATAAGAGGGAAGTATATAGCAATCCAGGACTTCCTAAAGAAGGAACAAAGTTCTCAAAAATACACAACCTAACCTTACTCCTTAAAGAGCTGGAAAAAGAACAGCAAATAAAACCCCAAACCAGCAGAAGATGGGAAATAACAAAAATTGGAGCAGAAATCAATGCTATCAAAACCAAAAAACAAAACAGTAGAACAGATCAATGAAACAAGAAGATTTTTCTTTGAAGGAATTAGCAAAATTGATAAAGCACTAGCCAGCTTTATCAAAAAGAAAAAGAAAAGGACCCAAATAAATAAAATCAAGAATAAAAGAGGAGAGACATCACAACCAACACAGCAGAAATAAAAACTATAATAAGAGAATATTATAAGCAATTATATGCCAATAAATTAGGCACTCTGGAAGAAATGGACAAATTCCCAGAAACATATAAACTACCAAAACTGAAACAGGAAGAAATAGAAAATTTGAACAGACCCATAAGTAGCAAAGAAATAGATTAAGCAATCAAAAATCTCCCAAAAAAAACAAGAGTCCAGGGCCGGATGGCTTTCCAGGGGAATTCTGTGAAACATTTAAAGAAGAGTTAATACCTATTCTTTTGAAGCTGTTCCAAAAAATAGAAATGGAAGGAAAACTTCCAAACTCATTCTATGAAGCCAGCATTACCTTGATTCCAAAACGAGACAGAGATCCCACTAAAAAGGAGAAGTACAGACCAATTTCCCTGATGAACATAGATGCAAAAATCCTCAAGATGCTAGCCAACTGGATCCAACAATACATTAAAAGAAATATTCACCATGACCAAGTGGGATTTATACCTGGGAGGCAGGGCTGGTTCAATATCTGATAAACAATGTGATACATCACATCAATAAAAGGACAAAAACCACATGATTCTCTAAATAGATGCAGAGAAGGCATTTGACAAAATACAGTATCGTTTCTTGATAAAAAACCTTCAAGAATGTAGGGACAGAAGGATCATATCTCAAGATCATAAAAGCCATAGATGAAAGGCCCACTGCTAATATTATCCTCAATGGGGAAAGACTGAGAGCTTTCCCCCCAAGGTCAGGAACAAGACAGGGATGATCACTCTTACCACTGTTATTCAACATAGTATTGGAAGCCCTACCCTCAGCAATCAGACAACAAAAAGGAATAAAAGGCATCCAAATCAGACAGGAGGAAGTCAAACTTTCACTCTTCGCAGATGACATGACACTCTATATGGAAAACCCAGAAGATTCCACCAAAAAACTGCTAGAACTGATCCATGAATTCAGCAAAATCACAGGATATAAAATCGGCGCACAGAAATCAGTTGCAATCCTGTACACCAATAATGAAGCACCAGAAAGAGAAATCAAGGAGTCCATACCATTTACAATTGCACCCAAACCAATAAAATACCTAGGAAAAAAAACCTAACCAAAGGGATGAAAAATCTATACGCTGAAAACTATAGAAAGCTTATGAAAAAAATTGAAGAAGACACAAAGAAATGGAAAAACATTCCATGTTCATGGATTAGAAGAGAAAATATTAAAATGTCTATAACTACCCAAAGCAATCTACATATTCAATGCAATCCCTATCAAAATAACAATGGCATTCTTCACAGAGCTAGAACAAACAATCCTAAATTTTGTATGGAACCAGAAAAGACCCTGAGTAGCCAAAGCAATCCTGAAAAAGAAAACCAAAGCTGGAGGCATCACAATCCTGGACTTCAAGGTATATTACAAAGTAATAATCAAGACAGTATGGCACTGGCACAAGAACAGACACTCAGATCAATGGAACAGAATAGAGAACCCAGAAATGGACCCACAAACGTATGGCCAACTATTCTTTGACAAAGCAGGAAAGAATATTCAATGGAATAAAGACAGTCTCTTCAGCAAATGGTGCTGGGAAAACTGGACAGTGACATGCAGAAGAATGAACCTGGACCACTTTCTTACACCATAGACAAAAATAAACTCAAAATGGATGAAAGACCTCAATGCAAGACAGGAAGCCATCCAAAATCCTCAAGGAGAAAGCAGGCAAAAACCTCTCTGATCTTGGCCGCAGCAACTTCTTACTCAACACGTCTCTGGAGGCAAGGGAAACAAAAGCAAAAATGAACTACGGGGACCTCATCAAAAAAAAAAAAAGCTTCTGCACAGAGAAGGAAACAATCAGCAAAACTAAAAGGCAACAGACAGAATAGGAGAAGATATTTGCAAATGACATATCAGATAATATCAGACATATCCAAAATCTACACAGAACTTATCAAACTCAACACCCAAAAAACAAAGAATCCAGTGAAGAAATGGACAAAAGACATGAACAGATACTTCTCCAAAGAAGACATCCAGATGGCCAACCAACACATGAAAAAATGCTCAACATCACTCATCATCAGGGAAATACAAATCAAAACCACAATGAGATACAACCTTACACCTTCAGAATGGCTAACATTAACAACTCAGGCAACAACAGATGTTGGCGAGAATGCGGAGAAAGAGGATCTCTTTTGAATTGTTGGTGGGAATGCAAGCTGGTGCAGCCACTCTGAAAAACAGTATGGAGGTTTCTCAAAAAAACTAAAAATAGAACTACCCTATGACCCAGCAATTGCACCACTACGCATTTATCCCAGGTATACAGATGTGCTGTTTCAAAGGGACACATGCACCCCCGTGTTTATAGCGGCACTACCAACAATAGCCAAAGTATGGAAAGAGCCCAAATGTCCATTGATGGATGAATGGATAAAGAAAATGTAGTATATATACAATGGAGTATTACTCAGCAATCAAAAAGAATGAAATCTTGTCATTTGCAACTACGTGGATGGAACTGGAGGGTATTATGCTAAGTGAAATTATTCAGAGAAAGACAAAAATCATATGACTTCACTCATATGAGGACTTTAAGAGACAAAACAGATGAACATAAGGGAAGGGAAACAAAAATAATATAAAAACAGGGAGGGGGACATCACAGAAGAGACTCATAAATATGGAGAACAAACTGAGGGTTACTGGAGGAGTTGTGGGAGGGGGGATAGGCTAAATGGGTAAGGGGCACTAAGGGCACTAAGAAATCCAGAACCCAGAAATGGACCCACAAATGTATGGCCAACTAATCTTTGACAAAGCAGGAAAGAATATTCAATGGAATAAAGACAGTCTCTTCAGCAAGTGGTGCTGGGAAAACTGGACAGCGACATGCAGAAGAATGTACCTGGACCACTTTCTTACACCATACACAAAAATTAACTCAAAATGGATGAAAGACCTCAATATAAGACAGGAAGCCATCAAAATCCTCGAGGAGAAAGCAGGCAAAAACTTCTGTGACCTTGGCTGCAGCAACATCTTACTCAACATGTCTCTGAAGGCAAGGGAAACAAAAGCAAAAATGAAATATTGGGGCCTCATCAAGATAAAAAGCTGCTGAACAGATGAAGGAAACAATCAGCAACACTAAAAGGCAACGTACAGAATAGGAGAAGATATTTGCAAATGACATATCAGATAAAGGGTTAGTATACAAAATCCATAAAGAACTTATCAGACCCAACCCCCCCCAAAAAAAACCAAATAATTCAGCAAAGAAATGGGCAAAAGGTATAAATAGACACTTTTCCAAAGACGACATCCAGATGGACAATAGACTCATGTAAAGATGTTCAACATCACTCATCATCAGGGAAATACAAATTAAAACTAAAATGAGATACCACCTCACACCAGTCAGAATGTCTAAAATTAACAACTCAGCCAACAACAGATGTTGGTGAGGATACGGAGAAAGATAATCTCTTTTGCACTGCTGGTGGGAATGCAAACTGGCGCAACCACTCTGGAAAACAATATGGAGGTTCCTCAAAAAATTAAAAATAGAACTACCCTATGTCCCAGCAATTACACTACTAGGTATTTATCCAAGGGATACAGGTGTGCTGTTTCAAAGGAGCATATGCATCCGAATTTATAGCAGTGCTATCAACAAGAGCCAAGTATGGAAAGAGCCCAAATGTCCATCAACAGATGAATGGATAAAGAAGAGGTGATATATATATATATATATATATATATATATATACACACACACACACACATACATGTATATATACATACATACATACATACATACATACACACACAATGGAGTATTACCTGGCAATCAAAAAGAATGAAATCTTGCCATTTGCAACTATGTGGATAAAACTAGAGGGTATTATGCTAAGTGAAATTAGTCAATCAGAGAAAGACAAATATCATATGACCTCACTCATATGAGGACTTTAAGATACAAAACATACGAACATAAGGAAAGAAAGCAAAACTAATATAAAAACAAGGATGGGGACAAAACATGAGACTCTTACATACAGGGAACAAACTGAGGGTTGCTGGAGGGGTTGTGGGCAGGGGAATGGGCTACATGGGTAAGTGGCATTAAGGAAGACACCTGTTGGAATGAGCACTGGGTGTTATATATAGGGGATGAATCAGTGGAATCTACTCATGACATCATGATGGCACTATATACTAACTAACTTGGATGTAAATAAATAACTTAATAATTAAATATTCCACATATAAGTGATACCATGTAGCACCTATCTTCTTCCTTCTGGTATATTTCACCCAGCATAATACCCCACAGATTCATCCATATTGTTGCAAATGGCAAATTTTCTTCTGTTTTGAGGCTGAATAACATTACGCACACACACACACACACATATATATATATATATATATATATATATATATGCCACATTTTCTTTACTATATTCATCCATCAATGGACATTTAGGTTGTTTCCATATCTTGGCTATTGTAAATAATGCTGCAATAACCATGGGAGCACAGATACCACTTTATGATAATGATTTTGTTTCCATTGGATATACACCCTGAAGTAGGATTGCTGGATCAAAAGTAGAACTGGTAGTTCTATTTTTAATTTCTTAAGGAACCTTCATACTGTTTCCACAGTGGCTATACCAGTTTACATTCCCACCAACAGTGCACGTGTTCCCTTTCCTTCACATCCATGCCAACATTTGTTACTTCTTGTCTTTCTCATATTAGATATCCTAACAGGTGTGAGGTGATATCTTATTGTTTTGATCTGCATTTCTCCCATGATTAGTCATGTTGAGCTTCTTTTGTCTGTTGGCCATTTGTAATTTGTATATCTTCTCTAGGAAAATTTTTATTCATGTTCTTTTCCCAAGTTAACTTGTTTTAATTGATTGATTGATTTTTTCCTATTGATTTAATGAGTTCCTTATATATTTCAGCATTAACCCTTCTTTGGAGATGTGGTTTGCAGACAGTTTCTCCTATTCCATAGGTCCTTTCTCTATGGATTTTAATGTGGATATCTTGTCAGTCACTTCATGTGCAGCCAACTTGATTCTAGATTCCTCTCAGAATTTTCTCATATGTTGATTATATTCATTGTGTCCATGGGAGGAGGGAAGTTCAGGAGACTCCTATATCACCATCTTGGTTTTATCTCTACATCACAGTCTGCAACTGTACATTTAAAGAAATTTATCAACTAATCACAATGTATAGGCTGAACCTTATTGACATTCTGATTCAACAACAAATTGACAAAAAAATTATACTTAGAGAAATGTAAACACTGAACATTTGATGATATTGAGGAATTTCTGGCTTTTTATTAAGATAACAGCAATTTAATTATGTGTAAAAACAGAGTACCAATAACTTACTAGATCAAGCTACTGAAATATTTAAAGATGAAATGCTATGTTTACTGGGAACTTGCTTTAGTAACCCAGGAGAAGGATAAGTGAATGGAGGTATATTTGAACAAAATTGGTCACAAACTGGTCATAATTATATCTAAATTATGGATACATAGAATTCATTATTTGATTATTGCTTCTTTTGCATAGGTTTGGAATTTTCCATGTTAAAAGTTAAAAAAGAAAAAAAAAACTTTTCCAATGTTATTGTACAAAAAAATAAAACCAAAAAAAAGTTCTGTTACCAAATATGTTTAGGAAATACCGTGCTAAACAAATTTAGATCTTTTTTTTTAAGTGTAGAATTTCCCAGTCTTTAAAATTCTCTTGTTCATGGGTAATCTCTAATAGGAGAAGGCATATGCAGTGTCTCCTAGGCCTATGTAAATACAATCCATTTCTCATTTCACAAGACAGGTGTTATATTGCAGTCCCTCTGGAAAACTCATGGCATCTTGGGTCATATCAGCTCAAGCAGAATGCAATTGATGACCAATGTGGATGTTCTAGTATGTTCACTGACTATATTATACCAGGAAGGCTATTTTCAGTTTGGAGCTCTGTACTTCAAGAGAGCAACCAGAATAATGATAACTGAAACCAAATCATCTGAGGAATTAAGAATAATTAAGCTAGAGAAGTAACATTAGGGACAATATGATAAGTGTCTCCGAGGATTTGACAGGCAGTCGTATGGGAAAACTTTAGATTCGTTAGGTAACCACAGAGATTAAAATAAAACCAATGGTCAGAAGTTAAAGCATTTAGCTAAGCAGAAAGGTTTTTCTAGTCGAAAAGAAGAGATTTATATAAACAGAGTTGCCCAAAGATGGAATGGCTTGTCTTGAAAGGTAATAAGCTTTTCACCACAGGTGGGATAGTCAATTCCCTTTGCATGGATTATTAGTAAAGGCCTTCTGGAAATAACGGCAGTGTTAAATAATCTCTACATTTCTTCTCCACCCTCAAATTTTGTGACTCTGAATAAATTTTGTTGGTGTACCAATAATATTAAAACCAAAAATCATTCCTGGAGTTCCCAGGGCTCCAAATTACCTTTTCATCTTTGCCCTCTCTTATATGTTTCAGAGTACTCCATATTATGAAGAAGTTATTCTCTAAAAAGTTCTTTCTCCTTAGGATCTCCTCCCTCTCTGCAATGTCATCGTCACTGGACCATAACAAGAGAAAAAAAGTTTGAGAATGAGAATCTGGATCCTGTGTCCTGGCCCCAAATGAAACAAACTGTCAGCATGACTTTCAATAGGCCATAAAGTATCCCTTAGCTTCAATTTCTTCATCTACAAAATAAGATATTTGGCTAAAATTATTTCTTTTTTTTTTAGAAATTTTTTTTCAATGTTTATTTATTTTTGGGACAGAGAGAGACAGAGCATGAATGGGGGAGGGGCAGAGAGAGAGAGGGAGACACAGAATCGGAAACAGGCTCCAGGCTCTGAGCCATCAGCCCAGAGCCTGACGCGGGGCTCCAACTCCCGGACCGCGAGATCGTGACCTGGTTGAAGTCGGACGCTTAACCGACTGCGCCACCCAGGCGCCCCAGCTAAAATTATTTCTAAAGTGCCTTTCTACAATTAACTGGAGACCCTACAGAAAATCTCTAAGTTTCACCTACTAAAAACCAAGGCAGGTGATTTTTAATGGAAAGATAAGGGAAGTAATATTTACAAAGGGACATAACAATTTTAGATATTGTACTCATATTGCATGCTCCTTTGAACCACAGGAATATAGGGAATTTCATGACCTATCAAAAGGTACCACCACTAAGACACAGAGAGGTTAAGTAAATTGATTGGGGTCACACAGCTAATTTAAAAAAAAATGCTCTTTCCATTACATCACATTGGGAAATTCTTCCAGTCTTTTGTCTGACAAGGCATTGGCCTCCTAGATTCTAATGTTGATTGATTATAAGACATCCAGGTCACTCATGTTCTGTCTTAATTCGGTTTTCCTTAATGTTATTATTTTACTTATTTCTATTATTATCATCATCATCATTATTATTATTAACCCTTCACCTGGATTAATCATAAGGGGAGTTATGGTTTAAATATAAATAAATGGTATTTTATCTATCTTGTGTTTACCACTCAGATTTGTAGGAATGCTCTTTCAGGAAATGATACAACTTTCTTTTTTTTTTTTTTAATTTTTTTTTTCTTTCAACATTTTTATTTATTTTTGGGACAGACAGAGACAGAGCATGAACGGGGGAGGGGCAGAGAGAGAGGGAGACACAGAATCGGAAACAGGCTCCAGGCTCCGAGCCATCAGCCCAGAGCCTGACGCGGGGCTCGAACTCACAGACCGTGAGATCGTGACCTGGCAGAAGTCGGACGCTTAACCGACTGCGCCACCCAGGCGCCCCAATGATACAACTTTCAAGAAGAGAACTCTGTGGTATCCTTTTCAAGAACATTTACTATCTTCCCAGCTATACAATTGTTTTTTTTTTTTTTCCTTTTTTAAAGTAAGTGTGAGCTATTTAGTGTATCAGCCAATGCCCTTAATAATCTCAGGTGCCTGTCTAGCTGATTTATAAATGTGCAAATTTTCTGAGCTCTGTATTCCCTCACCTGATTGTTGCCAATAGCTATTTGGCAAGGTTTTCATTATATCCTGATAGTCCAAATTTGTTTGCTTCATTTTTCCTGTTAAAACTAGATTCAAAGAATAAGTTCACTCTCTCGGCCATTTTAGGAATCATCATCAATTTCATACCCATCCTCTCTGATTAGCAGCCTTAATTTCCCTCATCTCTCTATTTCCCCAGGCATATTTATAAAAGCCTTCTATTGTACTCCACAACCCATTTTAGCACTAGTCATTTCACTACCTTTATCTTTTCTACCAAATTTTAAGTGATGGGGAATATTTTTACTCCTTGCTCTCCTTTTTAGTCATGTCAAGTGAGGATTTTGTTCTCTCGTCTCTCCTCTGTGATACTACATTGAATGTGTCATGCAATTAGCATTGCTGTTTTTCAGAAGGATTGAAGCACTATCCTGATAATTTGGGCTCAAGCTCCACTTCTGCCTGAAATGTCTAGATAATTGCAGCATATGTAGGTGTTGTGGACTTTCTTTCTGCTTGAATTATCCAAATAATTGCTTTAATTCTCCACTTTGCTTTACATATAGAGACACAAACACAAAGAAAACAGATCTAGAAAATTGAAGAACCAAGGGGGCTTTTGTATAGAATCTTCATTCTGATGAGGGTTATGATCTTATTGCTACCCTTCTGAAAAGACATGCTTTTTAGGTCACCACTGTTTGCTTGCCTGGTATCCTTCTGTGTTGAGTCGTCTTCTGTACGAATTACTGCTCAGCTAGCTGCAACTCACATGGTTTTTCATATAACCCAGGATGCTTTCTTGGTTATTTTCAACATGTATCTTTCAACATGATATCAGAGATCAGAGGAGCCTAGAATATCTACCAATATCCCTCCACTACCACTACCATTTCATAGATGTAGTAACTGAGATCTGAAGGGATAAAGTGCCCCCAGAAATGTTCATAGAAAATCAGTACAGAGGCAGGGCCAAACACAAGTTATAAGTTGACTGTGGACCAGAACAAAACAGAACAAAACAAAACACAAAACCTGGTTACTTAATGGCCTTTTCTCCAAGTGCTTATGAAACAATACATCAGTTTAGTTCCCATAAAATTGGATATAGAGGAAAATGCGTATGTGACAGCGGATACCCACCACCTCCTGTCCTGTCCCCACTTTTGCTGGTTAATACAGAGTGGAACAAAGAACAGGAAGAGTCTATGCATGCCCTTCACAATGAGGGTAGAGCAGGTAGCAAGAGCTATGTTCCCATTCTCTCCTCCTTCTCTGGAAGGCAGTGCAAGAAGTCAGCTGTTAAGCACCAGCTAACACTCCGAAACAGCACACTGCCAATTTTGGAAGCTACTAGCATCTAAACTCAGATTGGACATCAGTAAGGAAGCAGAGTCCTCTTATGGCTACTTCCCATAGTTACACAAATAGGAAGGTGGACACAGTGGTCAGAAGTTCAAGGCTGTACACATGGCATTCCTTTCTCCTCCCCACCTTTCCCTAGCTTCTATAGAAGACTCCTTGTTTCTATCTCCTTTCTCACTTCCCACTCAGAGAAAGCTACTCTCATAACTTCTGCTCCAGGACTGCTAGAGGTTTGCATGCATGTAGGTGTGTGTGTGTGTGTGTGCACACACCCTTCCTTCACAACCTAGCTCTAATAGTCCAAACAAATGCTTGGATCTTTCCATCTTGACCTTCAACTTGGAATCCTAGAAAGAATTGCTGACAGTGACCACTGCCCACCACTAGAGAGCAGCCAAAGCCAACATTTTCCTGGGCAAAAACCTCTGTTTAAAGAGTTATTTTCAAAGGAGCCAGACTCTGTTGGTCCTCTCTTTCTCCCTTTCACCTTCTATCTCTCTTTGAGTAAAGCACTTCCCCAGTCTCTTTCACAAGAGAGCATTCTATGTGTCTATTCAGATGTTGTGGAAACAGGAAAAACTCTAATTCGGCTAGAGGAGCCATTGTCAAAAACATTTCCTCTTGAAATCTCTATGCTTTTACTCCACCAAGCTAACCTTATGTGAATCATAAAATGTTGAAAGTGGAGATAATTTTACAGTAAAATAAGAGCTATCCTCATAAATCCATGAGGAAACAAAATCTGCTCTTCGTTGATTCTTCCCTAAACCTCTCTAGAAGGACCGACAGCACACCAACCTTAACAGGGCCCTAAGCATACCTTTAGATGTGATTTATTCCTATGGAGAACATGATTTTTCCAACATTGATGAAGACAGCAATTGTGCCTCATAGAGTCTGTCTTTCAAATTCTAGTAGCTCCATGTCTACTTTATTTGGCTTATTTTAATAAACAGTAAAAAAAAATAATTATTGTTAGTTAGCCTGTCATTGTACAGGAAGGATCGTCCAGTCTTCTACGTTAGAAGAAAGAGAAAGTGAGAATGGACTTTGGGAGAAGAATGTGACTGAAGACTCAGGATTGTGGACACTGGATTCAGTTTTAGATTTACATTTGAAACCTGTCTCTGCCACTTGCCAGAGATTGATCTCAGGCAAGTTACTTAACCTCTCTCTAAACCTAAGTTTCTTCCTCTGTAAGGTAGGAGTCATAGCTGTTTTTATCAAATAGGACTGGATTAAAGGACACAATGTAAGTAATACATTTAGTTAAAGATTAGCTATGATTGTTCAAAACACTTACCATGTGCCAGGCTCCCTGGTGATCTCTTTCTGTCTTATTCTGCTACCACTTTATTTCAATATATCCTCTTTCAATTTTAATTTTGTTAAATATTCATTAAACATGTGTTACATTCCAGGTATAATTCTGATCCTCAAGAGGTTACAATGTAGTTTTAAAAAGAGATAAAGAAATACGAAAGAAGGAAATACAAAGAAGACATGTCTTACAACATTTGGTTCTAAAGGGAATGCATAAGACAAAAGTTGTATACTGTCAAAATTACCCTCAGGACTTCCAAGTGCCCATAAAGTCTAGTTCTGCACATGTAAGATCTTTTTTTTAATCTGTTTATTGTCCAGTGTTTCTTCAAAGTCCAAATTAATTCTCAATATCGTCCTTGATACTGGTATCACCAGCAACTTGCCTGACCACTTGAACAGGGGGAACACATCTTAGTCATGACAGAGAACTCTTAAATCTATTCATACATTCTTTCCAAGAGATTCACCAATAGACATTGACTCTTTTGGGTTTCATTGCATTCATTGCCTGTTAATATAGATGACGTAATAGCACCATTGCCAAGTGCCCTGAGTTGGATATTTTAACTGATGCCCTGAGCAATGTGACTTCACTCTAAGTGCTAAATGGAAGTTCAGTACACGTGTTGCTGGAGTACAAAGTAAAGTTTAAATAGTTATCACTGCAAGGCATTTAGGGAAGTACCCATAGAAGATAGAGTTGGTCTTGAATAATGAATTGGATTTTCACAAACAGAAAAGAGGTCAGGGAAGCAAAGGATGGCATACAAGCCTGAGGGAAGAGAGTGTGACAAAGGCAATGAGAAAGAAGGCACAGTGGCACATACGGGTGAAGTCCTGTGCAAGCTAGTTAAGATACCTTAATTCCTTTAACCTGTTTTATTATCTCCACAAGCCTGAACAGTTTATAGAAATAACTCCATTTTTGCAAACTGAGGAAACATAAGACTAAAGATATAGCCAGTACACAGCAAACCAGAATTTGTATCCAGATGAACAGAATTTCAGTGCATGTGTCCATTATGCCACATTGCCAGAACATACAGGAGTGTAATTACAGAGGAGGAGATGCTGAAATAAAAAACAAAACTATTGCATTGTCTCCTTGACAGGCAATAAACATTTTAAAAGGTTTTGTATTAGAAAGGGCTTGCTAAACATTAACGATGATCCCCCAAAATTATTCCTTTTTCCTCCTGTGACTGGGATTTGCTCGTAGATCACTTACCCTTTAACAACCACAGCTATGCAAGGGGCTAGCAAAGGAAAATCTAAAGTTAAGTAGATTTTTAAAAAATCACAAGCTAGTTAGAAAATAATAGATGACTAAGGGAAAGGGTAGGTAAAAAAAAATAGCTAGCCATTATGGGGTGCCTGGGTGGCTTAGTTGGTTAAGCTTTCGACTTAGGTTCAGGTTATGATCTCACAGTACATGGGTTCAAGTCCCACATCAGGCTCTCTGCCATCAGCACAGAGTCCCCTGCAGATCTGGTCTCCCTGCCTTTCTGCCCTTCCCCCACTTGCACACAAGTTCTCTCTAAAGAAAGAAACAAACAAACACTAAAAACAAACAAAAAATCCTAGCCATCATGAACATTCAAAATGGTCAAACATCACTATATCTCATTCATCTGTTTGAAATCAGAATACTTCCTTCCAAATGCTGCCCTACCATAACTAAGCCTGCCCTAAGTCTAAATTCCTACCTGTTCCATAAGTTACAAAGATCCCATTTTTTAAGACCTGGCCCCAAAACTATTTCTTCTTAGAAGGCTTATTTAATCCCTTAGAGCTGGAATTCATCTCTCATTTCTTTGAACTCTTAAGAGCATTTTTGTTTGTGTCTATCTTGGTTATTTATTGATGGCTTACTTTTCTATTAAAATGAAAGGTCCTGGGGGCTCTGGTAAGAATGATTTATTACTGTGTCCCCAAGGCCCACCTTACACATAGTAAGCACTCAAAATATTTGTTGGATGAATGCTGTGTGTGTTTCAAATGGGCTAGCATCAGATTTTAAAATCAAACATCATGCATACATGAATTATTTTCAGCTTATTTTTGTTTTCATTAGTTGTTCCATGGTCACTGAAGTAATCGTAGATACTGTAACATCCCAGGTGATGGATTATACTGCTGAACCAATAAATTTACTGAATCTGGATTTTCAAAAACAGAAATGACTTCAAAAGATCGGAATTCTGCATACACTTAGTTATACACAAAACATTTGTTGCTAATGGTCCAACATGATTGCAGCTTTTGTTAAAGCCACCTAATGAAGATTTTGGTCAAAATGGTTCCATAATTTCAGGCTTTAATACACTCTTAGCAATGACATTTAAAACATAAAAAGAGAAAAGCAAACTCATAAATGAGGGAAAGCTCAAGGCTCCCGGGACTTGTGGCTAAAAGCAGACAGAGCCAGTCAGAGATCTGGCTCCTACAGAGTACTAGTGACTGCAAGGGACCTAAAAGAGTCAGGGGAAGGGCAAGATCAATGTTTTAAGTCAGGGAAGGGTGGCTCTCTTCACCTGGGAAAAGGATAGTTGTGCATGGGTAGGGTGGGGTGGGGGAGGCAATGGCTGCCCTGGTACAATGGCTTTTTGTGGGGAAGGGAGATAACTATTTTGAGATAGTTTCAGTTTATAGGAAAATTATAAAAGGAGTAAAAAGAACACTCATATACACCTTATTTAGATGCTAAATTGTTAACATTTTACAACATTTGATTCATATGTGTATATAATTGTATGTAAATATATGCAAATTTATATATGTAAATATAATTTCTATGTGTAGCTATATCTGTAAATAAATGTATATCAATAAATACATATGGATGTATGTAAATATAATCACTATTTTTGAGCCATTTGAGAGAAGGTGCAGGATTTATGTCTTTTTTACCCCTGAATCCTTACATTTCCATAACCACAGTACAATGATGAAAATCAGGAAAATAGCATTGATACAACACTATTCTATTATCTACAGAACTTATTCAAACTTTAATTATTGTCTCAATATTACCCTTTATAGCAAATAAAGAAGAAATAAGCTTCAGGATCAATATTATATTTAGTTTCCACATCATTTTCATCTCTTAAATTAGTCTTCCTTTAAAATTGGCATTAATGACATAAAGATTCCTGAAGAACAAAGACCAGGTATTTCATAGATATCTCTCAATTTATGGATTTAGGATGTTTCCTCAGAATTAGATTGGGTTATGGCCTTATGGCAGGAACACTATAGAAATGATACTCCATCATCTTCTGACTTTAGGTCTTTGGCATTTTAGATAGAGATTATTAAAGATTGCGAAATCTTTATACATGGAGGCATATAAGGAACTTGAAAACAAAAGAAAGACAGCTAACAAAATCAATAATTAAAACACAAATTCTCTTCCCCACACAAAAATAATTAATTTCTGGGATATATTTAGAAAGGCTGTATGTTTTAGGGTGCTTAAAGTAATAAACAGATAAAGAACTCACATTAAAAACTTGTAAGAAATATGAAACAGAAAAAAGGAAACATGTAATGAGACAAAAAAAAAGAATTAGAAATTTTGGAGATAAAACATATCCAAAGAAATCTAGACTGGACACTTTGAAACCTACCAGCCAAAGACTATCAGCAAATCAGTAACATACCCGTAGTCAAATAATCAGAAACACACATATAGGCAAACAATGTTAGATTGATTTAGCTTGCTACAACAAAGGAGTATGGACCATGTAAGAATCTCAATAAATGGAGTTGAAGGTACATTTGCACATTCCCTGCATTATTTCAAAGAGAGATAGGAAAGTGGGGAAGACTTGTGAGTTGAATACTGTGAAGAAAGAGGAAGGGCTAGCAATTCAGCATTTGAGTATGTCAGTAATTGATTCATTCACAAGGTGGGAGAAACTAAGTAGCACTGGGCTATCACTGGTAAGGAAATAATAATAACAGAAGAAACAATTGTCACCCATTATTACGGGTATAGTATTACCTTGTATAGAAATGGTGCTTTCTTGCCCTTGCTTACTTGGTAATGAAAATATCAGTTTGTTAAACATTGCTGATTTTCACTGTCTGAGGAAAAGAAAATTAGAATGTATTGTTTAAAGAAATTCACTGAGAATTTAAGATGAAGAGTCAAAGGCATATACACAAAAGTAAAAGAAAGAGGCAAGAAAACTTGATCAAGAATCTCCAAAGAAATAACTGAAAGTGATATTTGAAGAGATCAGAACTTTTTCCAGAAAAGTTTCGAGAATTGAGTAAAACATTATTCCTCAGATGAAAGTTTACTCCAGTACTTTGTAGTAAACAAAACAACAACAACATTCTAGACATTAACAAAAAGATGACAAAGGATATTCTATATAATTTAAAGAGTTTTTAGTTCCTTGTCATGGAGTGGAATGGAAACATGGAGTATCTTTAGATTTGTTAAAACAAATTATATACATATGTATGTGAAAAATTAAGAGAACCATTCATATAGTGGAAACACTGTAACTCCTATGCAAAGAAAATATGCAGGGGCACCTGGTTGGCTCAGTCAGTTTAGCATCCAGCTTCAGCCCTAGGTCATGATCTTGTGGTTCATGAGTTCAAGCCCCACATCGGGCTCTGAGCTGACGGCTCAGAGCCTGGAGCCTACTTTGGATTCTGTGTCTCCCTCTCTCTCTCTCTGCCCCTCCCCAGGACACACTCTGTCTCCCTCTCCCTGAAAAATAAATAAACATTTCGTTTTAAAAATATGCAGAGAAAAATTAAGAGAATTTTTGTAAATTATTATTCCAAGAGAAAACAAGGACAGAGAAAAATAAAGGCAAAGAAAAAGATGAATAAATAGTAAGCTTGAGAGAAAGTAGTAGATGGAATTGCTAATATATTAGTGATCATGATATGTTAATTTGCAGGTCAGGAAACAGAGTATCCAAATGAACTTTTAAAAAATAGAGCCCAACAATCTTTACTTTTTTTTAAAAATCACACAGGCAAGTTAGAAACACAGGGATATTAAAATTTATGTCAGTGCTTATCAAAACAAAGCTGAAGTAGCTATGATGATAGCAAAAAAAGACAGAATTTAAAGTAAAAATCAGGGGTGCCTGGGTGGCGCAGTCGGTTAAGCGTCCGACTTCAGCTCAGGTCACGATCTCGCGGTCTGCAAATTCGAGCCCCGCGTCGGGCTCTGGGCTGATGGCTCAGAGCCTGGAGCCTGCTTCCGATTCTGTGTCTCCTTCTCTCTCTGCCCCTCCCTGCTTTATGCTATGTCTCTCTCTGTCTCAAAAATAAATAAATGTTAAAAAAAAAATTAAAAAAAAAAGTAAAAATCAATAATAGTGATAGAGGAAAAGTCCAAGAAGGTTTATCACAAATTTATATGCACTTACCAATTTAAAATCAAAATATATAAAGCAAAAATTGACATAATTACATAGAGAAATTGACAAATCTACAACTATGTGGGGTGTTATACCACTCCTCTCAGAAGCCAGTATATGATAAGTGACTGACTCTTGATTTCAGCTCAGGTCATGATCTCATGCTCATGAGATGGAGTCCCACATTGTGCTCTGCATTGGGCATGGAGCCTGCTTAAGATTCTCCCTCTCCATCTGCCCCTCCTCCGCTTGCCCACATGTGCTCTCTCTCTCTCTCTCCAAAAAAAGAAACCAGTATATGAAACCAACAAAAATTAGTAAGTATAGTAAATTAGAATAATAAAATTAACAAGACTGATCTAATAGATTTTTATTAGAACTTTATATCAATAAATAAAATATACATTATTTTCAGGTGTTTATAAAGTATTTACAAAAAATACAAACAAATGAGGTTTGATAAATTCCAAGGAAAAACATAAATCATGTTCTCTAAATTTGATTAAATTAAATCAACAATAAAAATAACACCTGCATTAAAATAAAGAAACAAACATGCAAACTGTTTGGCAATGTTAAAATGTACTCAGATCATTGACCTTGTTCAAAAACAACTGCAAACTAAATTCAAATCAGTCCCACCCACTTCGATTTTACCAATAGATGTAGTTAGTCACCACACCAGGAGATCTGCCATTTTATATTGCAATATGAGTTGCAGAAATCAAAGGGCTATTTTAAAATATGGAGAAATAATATACTTGCTAATTTATAGAATCAAACAATTTTTGAAAGAAGTAAGATTATTTTTGAAAGACATGGTGAAAAAAGGCTCTTTCAATTGCTGGGTCATAAGGTAGTTCTATTTTTAGTTTTTTGAGGAAACTCCATACTGTTTTCCAGAGTGGCTGCAGCAGCTTGCATTCCCACCAACAATGCAAAAGACAAAAATCATGTGACTTCACTTATATGAGGACTTTAAGAGACAAAACAGATGAACATAAGAGAAGGGAAACAAAAATAATATAAAAACAAGGAGGGGGGGCAAAACAGAAGAGACTCATAAATATGGAGAACAAACTGAGGGTTATGGGAGGGTTTGTGGGAGGGGGGATAGGATAAATGGGTAAGGGACACTAAGGAATCTACTCCTGAAATCATTGTTCCACTATATGCTAACTAATTTGGATGTAAATTTAAAAAAATAAAAAATTAAATTAAAAAAAAAGAAAAGACTCTTTCAATGTTTTAGTAAATGAGTGCTTTAAAGTACATACTATGGCTTCTTTTAATATTAAGTACTGAAATAATAGTATATGATACTGAGGTTTCTAGATTATTTTCATCTCCTTCCACTTAAATAACTACATTTACCCAATTACAGCTTTAATCTACAGAATAGTGTAATTTTCCAAACTCCTAATCAATTAAATGCTGAGTGTTAATGTCAATGTTTGTTTGTATTAATTGTTGGCTTTTTTATTAATAAATTATTGTTTTTATTAATCATTCCCATGACTATTGTGTTTGTTAAAGTTATTGTGTTCCTGAAGTTTTTTAAGTAGCTCTTTCTTCATTTAATATTTTGGGATTTTAGAAGATTTTAGGGGGAGTTTTTTCTGATTTTAGAAACAAATTATAAATAAGTGCATGAATCAACTATATAGAGGTCAAGATATCCCCTCTGTTCTTCTAACTGATCAATCAGAGAAGAGACTCTTTGTCTATGAGCAGGAATTAAGAAAGTATGAGAAAGTTAAGAATGTTCTATAGAAGGTTTTCAGGTTAGACTCTAAATCAAAATATCAAAGATGGAAAAAGAGACATCCCAACTTTTTATTTCCTTTGGTAATCAATAAGTATGCATTTATGAGTAAAGTCCCCTCCCCCCCTTCAGGTGCAAAGGCAGTAGGGCTACTAGAGTTTCAGAAGGCAAAACTGGGCATGGTGTGGGGAGGGATTAGATGGCATCAAGTGTAATATCTCAGTTGAGTGTGCACTCAGTAAGCAAAGCAGTTGAAAACCCAATAGACCAACAAGAGAGTCAGTGCAAAATAAAAGAGAAAATTTCACTGTAGACCCAATAAAGAGTGCCTGAAGCATGATTACATGCACAGAGTAGATATTTTGTTCAGCTTCACCTTAAATTGGGAATGTTTAAGGCATGAAGTCAGTTGGAAAAATATGGAAGACAGATTACCTAAGGAGTTTAGAGTCTGGAATTCTAGTTACAGTTAGATGAGGAGCTTTGGGAAACTATTCCTTCTCAAGATTTCTCAGGGAAAGTATTTCCTTTTCAGTTTCTTTATTTATTCATTAAGAAATTCATTATAGGGGCACCTGGGTGGCTCAGTCAATTAAGTGTCCAACTCTTGATCTATGCTCAGGTCATGATCTCATGGTTTGTGGGTTCGAGCCCCACATCTGGCTCTGGGTGATGGTGTGGAGCCTACTTGGGATTCTGTCTCTCCTTCTCTCTACCCCTTCCCCACTTGTTCTCTCTCTCTCTCTCAACATAAATAAATTAATTTTAAAAAAGAAATTCATCGTAGATTGGCTTCCAGTTATCGAACTTCCATGGACTAGTCAACTATGGAAAGACCACAATGAAAACTAAAGACAGAATTTTGGACTTTTACCAGGAAGATTATTGAAACATGATTGCAGAAAAGATTCCATTGAAAGAAAGATTATTTCATTTAGTGCTTTCAATAGCTATGTATTCCTCAGGGTCAAAAATTTACCAGAAAACATGAAAGTATTTTTCTTGTGCTCTGGGATAATGTTTTCAGAAAGGTATGATCATATAGATTGCTAAATCTTAACCAGAGGGAAGACACTTTCTTGAAGAGACTATCAGCATTCCCAAGGTGCTTTTATAACTTGAAAAATCATTTCAATATTATAATTTTCATATTATAATTTGATTTGAATTTTGAAAACAAAAATAAACTCTATAGTTTTCATAACACAAAACGTTGCCATTTGAGTTTTAACAAAATCTTGATAGGTAAAATAGACTGCATAAACTTTGGCTCTTAAATAAGAGTATTTATCTCAGGTGGGAACACAAGGCAGATTGTGGGGTCAAAAAAAAAAGTTCAAAAATATGTGTGCCTTAGTTTGAATTTCCCTGAAAGTAGAACCTGAGAGAGTATGCAGTAAAGTTACTTAGGAATAATCCCAGGAATTATGAAACAGAGTGGAAAGAGTGAGGAAAGGAAGAAGAAAAAGGTGATATGGAAATGTTTTTTCTACAACTGGGGATCAGTTCTGTTGGGACTTCCTGATTAGCTTATGAAATACCTTCTGAAGTAAGGGAGGCTGAAACATTTATCCATGAACTCTTATCCCCAGTGGTTGAAGATGGTCCCATGAGTGATAACTCCCTTTACTTCCAATGTGTGCTTCCATGATGTTGTAAAAGGCCCTCATACAGAAACACAAAAGGTACATAACATATACTTGTGGTAAGCCAAGTGAGCATGAGGCATTAAGTGAGCATGATTCTACCCAGAGGCAAACATCCAATATGTTTTCTTTCACCACAATTAAGCTCTAGATCACTCTCCCAGTTGACCTTTCCAATCCCAAGTCTAAATTTTGTACTATCCCAACCATTTAAAATATTAATTTGCATATTTCTAAGATTCTTTTCCATTTCATATATCTCTTCACTCATTCAACAAATATTTTCTTGCCTCCTATTATATGCCAGGAAGTGTGAGGCTTTATGCGAGGTACATAAATAATCTTATCTAATATTTTCAACAATCTTCTGAAAGAGATAACATTATTATCCTTATTTTATAGATGAGAAAATTTAGATATAAAGCTAAAAACTAACTTGCCTAACAGTACATGATTATGTACCAGGCACAGAGCATGTTGTCTGTGCTCAGGCTGATTTGGGGAAAACAGTGAGGGAGTTTATGTTATTGTCCCTAGTACTTCACCACTTTTATATCTATACTCTCAGTCATATGATGTTGCTGATCTTCAGACTAGGGCCATGTTATATTTCTCCATCATATAAATTTTTGGTCTGGCTATGTTATTTGCTTTGCCCAGCAGAATGGTTATAGACATGATACAAGCAAAAGCTTAAAATTGATTGGACATTTGAGCTAATGCTCTTAACATTTTTTTCCAAAACCCTGAGAATATACCCAGGTAGCCCATTGACCCCAGATCTAAACATAACCTAGGGCCTGATGCCAGCCTAAATTAGCTGAACTCCAGTTAACCATCAGACACTTAGGTGAGAAATGAAGGCTTCATTTTGTAGGTATGGTTTTGTTTTGTGGTTGTTTGTCACGCAATAGCTTTTCAGCAAATAGCTGACTGAGACAACTGTAAAGTAAGCCTAAAACACTGATACAATGTGGTTGGTACACTTATAAAAGAATATTATGGGTTCTGGGTGACAAACTCTCCCAATATGTCTGTAAGTGAGGGATTTCCCTAGAGGTAGAAATTTTAGTGCAATTTTATTTCTGTGCAAACCAGCACTAGACTGAAAAAAATATTTTAATGAACAAGTAGGCATGTTTTTTTCACTTCCTTACTTACTCAGTTTTTTTTTACCATTCCATAGAAATTTTAAAAAATAAATGAGAAGTTAGTGTAATCTATGTGGTAATGAAGGTATAGAGGAAATTACATTCATATGTGTACACTTGTGCTACCCAGATCCATGCAAGATTTTTCCCTCTTAAAAGTGTCTCTTCTAAAGCTATAACTCCACACATATAATCATATATTTTGTTCTTTGGTACAAAAAATTTAAGGATAGGGAACATCTCAGTCAGTAAGAATTGCTTATACTAGCAATGGTTTAAAATAGGGAAGAGAGGCATATAAAAATCTAGATAGAGACTGGACTCTGGTATAGGAGAATGAAATGTTCAGTAAATTTTATCCCTACACAAAAAAAGTTATAAAACTGGAAAAAAATTCAGGGTTATGGATATTGGCCAAAATAATACACCAAATTAAGAAGTGGATATTCTTTTTAAAAGATAAAAAGAAAAGTGAATTTTGTACAATAACAGTTGGGATCTGTGACATTCCTCCCTGAAACTATTCCCATCCCTCACCCCAGTGAAATCTGCAAAGTGATTCTACAAATGGAAAGCAATGGATAAAACAAGGAGTTTTGTTGCTGGAGGGGAATGCCTTGATTTGGATCAAAACTTAGAAAGATCTCACAATCAGTGGGTTTATAACAGTTGTGAATTAGGAAGCAAATAAATTTCAGTGGCAAATGAATTGGGAAGACCAGAGGCTCAGTTAGCCTGATGCTGCATCCCTAGCTGGGAGAAACAAGGGACCAGCAAACTAGCCAGAAATTTTACAGGAAGATACTGGAAATGAGGCATCCATAGTGTCTTGATAACTTCTCCACATATTTACACAGGAGAGACTAGAGGGAGCCTAAGTTATCCACATATCTTTGGCCAATCTTAATAGTGCATAAAACTGCACAGGATACACTAGAGAGCTCAGGGAAAAGTAAACTCTGGACAAATTTTAAAACTACCTGAACTTTGAATGTACTTACTAACACAAACATATCCACTGATGCAAGGTGGAAGCTTTATTGCCTTGAGATGTTTGAGCATAGCATTCTACTAATCACTGGCTTACTACTAAGACATGCAGAAATAGAGACATGACCCCGAAGAAGTCAGGCTTAAAATCAAAAACAAGAATTAAAAAAAAACAAAAAAACTGAATAGAGATACAAATAGCCATACAGCATGGAGAAACAAATTCCACAGCCATAGTCCAGGCAATTTACTAAACAAACAAGCAACAGAACCAACAAACCTTGGGTGAAATTATAATCTAGAGTTTCTATAATATGTTACCTAAAATGTTCAATTTCCAACAAAAAAATTATGAGACATGGAAAGAAGCAAAAAGTATATCTCATTTTCAGAAAAAAGATAAAGAAAAGAAACTCCTCCTTTCCGAGGAGGCACACATTTTGGACTTAGATAAAGATTTCCAAGGAGTTGTTTTATATCTATGTCAAAGAACTAATGAAATCCTCCTTAAAGGATTGAAAGAAAGAATGATGACAATAAACCAACAATAGGAAATTATTACAACAAATGGAAATTTTTAAAAATGAAAATTTTGGAGTTAAAAAGTAAAACAACAGAAAATGAAAATTCAGTAAGGGTGCTAAATAGCAACTTTAAGGCAACAGAAGAATCAATAAACCTGAGGATATATTAATATAATTTGTTCAGTTTGAAGAACAGGGAAAAAACTGAAGAAAAATGATGAGGGCCTAAGAGGCCTGTGAGACAATACCAAGTATATCAATATGTGTGTAATGGAAGTACTAAATAGAGAAGAGACACAGAAAAAGGCATAAAATATTTAAATAAAAAATGATTGAAAATGTCCCAAATCTAATGGAAAACACTCTAAAGATACAAGACTCAACAAACCCCAAGTAGACTACAGACCCTCAAATTTTGTACTTAAACACATCCTGATAAAACTATTGGAAGCCAAGGAAACATCTTAAATGTATCAAAAATAAATACAACTCATCACATCCAGAGAACAAAAATATAATTAAATTTCATAAAAAATGATGGAGTTGAGAATAATGAAATGACATACTGAAAGTAAATGAAAAAGTAACTGTTAACTAAGAATTCTAGTTAAGGAATATATAGATATTCTAAGGCAAAACAAAGAATGAGGGAAATTTTTGTTAGGAGCTTTGCCTAACAAGAAATACCAAAAAAAAAAAAAAAAAAAAAAAAAATCTGGCTGAATAAAGGAAATGTTACCATGAAGTGTCTACTCAAAATATAAGCAAAGCAGTGGAAAAGATAGTATATACATATTATATACATATAAAAAAGACTATTTAAAGGAATGTATATTAACTATGTTAAAAACACTTAAAATTTCATAAAACAGTAATTTTTTCTAACTGTACTATTGCCTTTATAACATTTATCTAATAGGAACAGCTAAAAGGAGCAGGAATGAAGTGGACTGTATCAGAACAAAATATCTGTATTTCACTAGAATAATATTCATATTAATCTGAAATGGATTTTGATAAGTTAACACACATATTACAATCCTTAAAGATACAATAAAAATAATTTAAAAATTCAGGGATAAAATCAATGAAATAATTACAATATGCACTGCAGAAAATCTCTACTTAAGAACAAAGAAAACATAAAGATGGAACAAGGAAAAAGGAAAAACAATATAAGACATAAAGAAGACACGTGGCAAAATGCCAGATGTAAATATGGCTGCCAGTAATTGCAATAAATGTTAGTGGATTAAACGTGTCAACTATAAGGCAGAGATCATCAGAACAGATTAACCAAAACAACAACAACACAAAAAATAAAATCTACAACTATTTGCTGTCTATAAGAGATACACTTTAGGTTCAAAGATACAAATAGTTTGAAAGTAAAAAGACAAAGAAATATAAAACATGAAACAGAAATCATAAGAGAGCTGGAGTCCATACAATAATAGACATTTAATATTGATAGAAATAATCAAGCACCAGGAAAATAAACATAATAAATACAATGTTTAGTGTATCAACACCTAAAAACACAGCCCCCAAATTGGGCATGTCTTGAAGGTGTTGTGGGTTTGGTTTCAGACCACTGTAATAAAATATATATCACAATAAAGTAAGTCAAATGAATTTTTTGGTTTCCCAGTGCATATAAAAGTTATAATAATTACATCAAGGATCACTGATCACAAATCATTATAAATTAATGATATCATAATAACAGAAACATGCAGTGAGAAAATACTGTTGGAAAAATGGGATGATGGACTTGTTGATGCAGGATTGCCACAAACCTTTAATTTATTAAAAATGCAATATCTACAAAGCACATGTACATGAAGTAACAGTTGACAGAACTGAAAGGAGAACTGAAAGGAGACAAAAACAATTCCACAAAAACTTTGGGACCAAATAGACCATTTTCAATCATTGATGGAAAAATGAGATAGAATATTAGCAAGTACAGAGAAGACTTGAGCAACACTATCAACCAAATTAACAAGTGAGATTCATATTTAAAAAAAAAACAAACTCCACCAAAGAACAATAGAATAGCCAATCTTTTCAAGAATACATGGAACAGGGGCGCCTGGGTGGCTCAGTCGGTTAAGTGTCTGACTTCAGCTCAGGTCACGATCTCGCGGTCTGTGAGTTCAAGCCCCACATCGGGCTCTGGGTTGATGGCTCAGAGCCTGGAGCCTGCTTCCAATTCTGTGTCTCCCTCTCTCTCTCTGCCCCTCCCCCGTTCATGCTCTGTCTCTCTCTGTCTCAAAAATAAATAAACGTTAAAAAAAAAAAGAATACATGGAACATTCTCTAAGATCTCTCAGATAAATCTTATGGTTAACAATACAACAAGTCTCAATAAATTTTAAATATTTTAATATTTATTTATTTTTGTGAGAGACAGACAGACAGAGCACGAGTGGGGGAGGGAGGGAGAGAGAGAGAGAGAGAGAATCCAAAGCAAGCTCCAGGCTCTGGGCTGTCAGCACTGAGCCCGATGTGGGACTTAAACCCACAAACCATGAGATTATGAATTGATCCAAAGTCAGATGCTTAACTGACTGAGCCGCCCAGGTGCCCAAGTCTCAATAAATTTTAAAGAATTAAAATCACACAAAGTATGTTATCCAATGAAAATAGAAATTAAATTACAAATAACTAATCCAAATGTTTGAAATCCCCAAACATATGGAAAGTAAGCAAAATATTTCTAAATGACACATAGATCAAAGAAAGAAATTATTAAGGGAAAATAGAATGATTTTAAATATTGAATAATTAAAAATGAAAACACAATGTAATAAGTTTATTGGATGAAGCTAAAGCAGTGCTTAAATGGATATTTGTAGTTTTAAACACCTATATAGAAAATAATAAATGTCTTAAATCAATAACTTAAGATTGCTTCTTAGAAAACTAGAAATAGAAGAGTAAACCCTACCCAAAGCAAGAAGAAAGAAGGAAATAATAAGGATAAAAGCAGAAATCAAGACATAGAAACAGTACAGTTGTAGAGAAAATAAATGAAACCAAATGTGGTTGTTTGGAAAAAATCAACAAAATCAACAAACCTTCTTTTGACAATAAAAAAAGAAAGAAAAATTACATTAACCAAATCAGGAAAGCCTTTTGGGGGAGACATCACTACCAATCCTACAGATACTAAGATTAAAAGGGACTACTATCAGCTTTATACTAATAAACCATCAACTTAGATGAAAAGGAAAATTTACTAAAAAGATACAAATAACTGCACTTACTCAATAAGAATTAGAAAATAAGTGGGCAAGTAATAACAACAACAATAACAAAGAAGAAATGCAATTAACAATAATTCTCTCAGAACAGCTACCACCTGGAGTATTGCCAATTACTGAGACAGAGAGAGAGAATGCTGCATGAGAATGGCAAAGCCACTTAAAAACAAGCAGTGGCGCCTGGGTGCCTCAGTTGGTTAAGCATCCCACGTCAGATCAGGTCATGATCCCGTGGTTCCTGGGTTAGAGCCCTGGGTTGGGCTCTGTGCTGACAGCTCAGAGCCTGGAGCCTGCTTCAGATTCTGTGTCTCCCTCTCTCTCTCTTCCCCTCCCCAGCTCACACTCTGTCTCTGTCTCTCAAAAATAAATTTAAAAAACTAAACAACAACAACAACAACAACTAGTATCTTTAAAAAAAAAGGCATAGGGAAAAGAAAAAAGAGAGAAGCAAACCAAGAAAAAGACTTTTAACTATAAAGAACAAACTGATGGTTTACCAGAGGGGAGGTGGCTGGGGGGCAATGGGTTAAATAGGTGATGGGTATTAAGCAGTGAACTTGTTATGATGATCACAGGATGTAGTATGTAAGTATTGAATAACTAAATTGTATGCCTGAAACTAATATTATCCTGTATGTTAACTAACTGGGATTTAAATAAAAGCTTCAACAAACAAAACTTCCCAAAAAGAAAAGACCAAGTCCAGATGGCTTTCACTGGTGATTTCCAGTAAATATTTTAAGAATAAATAATACTAAAAAAAAAAATAAAAAATACTAAACATTTACAAATTCTTTCTGAAAATAGAGGAGCAAGGTACAATTTCCATCTCATTTTGTGAGGCCAATATTCCTCTGAAACAGAGATGCAAAATCCTTAAAAAAAATTAGCAATATATTGAAAAGGATTATCCACTATTACTAAGTGGGATTTATCTCAGTACTGCAAATTTAGTTTACCTTACCAAAAAACAGTTATTGTAGTACATGATAATTAATAAAATCAAGGAAAAAAATGATCATCCCAATAGATGTATAAAAATGCATTTGACAAAATTCAACTCTCATCCATGATAAGACTTGGAACTAGTAATGGGAAGGAACTTCTTCAACCTAATAAAGTGGCTGGGAGTGGCCACAGAAATTAGTTGCATTCAGACAAGGGAGAACACATTTGTGTGATTGAAATATTCTAAAACTATATTATGGTTATTGTTGAACAGTTTTAAATATTTACAAAAACTCACTAAATTATACATTTAAAATGTATGCATTTATGTTATATAAAATTTACCTCGGTAAAGCTATAAAAATTAATAACCTGCAAAGAAAGATGGTAGGGAGGTATAGATGAATCAGGTTAGGCAACATACAGATAATTGATAAAGCTACATTATAGATAATAGCAAGTTATTACAGTATTCCTTCTACTTCTGTGTACATTTGAAAACTATCATAACAAAAATTTTAAAAAATCAGTTTCAGGGGGAAAAAAAACAACTGGGGGCTTGGGGAGGGAGCTAGCATCATATGAAAACTCCCCTTGGGTGATTGATATTCTTTCTTCCTCTCCTTTGGGAAGCACCTTCTTAAGTTTCTAGATGTTTTTCATAGTTTTTCTTTTGCTTAGTGCATTTGATCCTAACATTTGGAGACAGGAAGATAGACATCATTATCTCTGCTATGTAGATGAAGAAACCATAGTCCAAGGTGACAAAAATAGAAAGGGGTGAAGCTAAGGACAAAGTCTGAGTGTCCAGTGCTCTGTCCACTGCACTGTGAAGCTCCTTGCACTCCAGGCCTAGGACAAGGCTGGACCCAAACTAAATTGTGTAGTAAGAATTTTCTTCAATGTCACAATTGAATGTCACAATGTCACAATTTCCTACTCCTCAAAGAACTTTTCTCCTCATTTATCCTCACTGACCTCTCTTAACCTAGATTTACACTCCCCTTTCCCATTTCCCCACAACACACACACACACACACACACACACACACACACGCCCTTTATTTTGATATTCTTTAAAAGCTGATCATTTTCAATTAGCATCCCATACTCTACCTCTCTTCCCTCTCACCTTCCTTACTCCACCAGTATCTTCTTTCAATTCTTGGTTGTAAAGACTTGAAATATTCACTCCAAAAAAATTACTAGATTAATACTACTCTTACTAGAGTATTTACGTTTAAACAGAGGCGAAAAAATCACAAATACTTGTTCTACTACTAAAATTGTAAGGTTCTATATAATATGGATAGGGAGGATATTTGAGAGCAAGGAAGCAACTTAGTAGGCCCTGTGTATTATCTTCCATCCCATACATTAGGTCAACTCTAACCTGAATCATAACAAATAAACATTGAGGATGATGAACAAATAATCATCAAACAAACTTCTGTTCATTCACAGTAGAAAATAAGCCTCCATTGTCTAGAGAAGATGAAACACTGTGGTGAGTCAGCTCTAAACAGAGTTGGTGTAGACATAGAAGGGCAGCAGATGGTGAGCAGTGTTTGAAATTTGTCTAGTATAAGGGGCTTTCTCCTCTTTTTAATGTGGGAATATTCAAAAACCTTAAAGATCACTCTTACCTTCAGATGTGTCTCAGTGAATCAGAGTATTGGATACTTGGTTTAAAGTGGGTATCTTTCTCAGGATTCTCTCCACAATTCTCTCCAGTTGAGTCTCTACTCTTTGATCTATTTTCTTGAACACTTTGTTCCTTGAGGTCACCAGGTTGCATTGAATATGTGCATATTTATTTATTCATCCAATCTGCTCGATGTCAACTATTCTGGATGCAAGAGAAATCAGCAGCAAACAAAACAGAGGAAGATTTTGACATTGTGGAGGGATGCAAAGGTGAGGAAGACAGACAATGTATTATAAAAAGTAAATAATGTAGGATGTTAGGAGTTGGTAGATGCTAGGGAAAATTAGCAGTGCAAATGCCCTAAGATGAGAGCATGAATGGGATTTTTGAGGGGCAATAAAGAGGTCACTGTAGCTGAAGCAAAGTAAATGGGATAGGTGTGTGTGTGTGTGGGGGGGTGGAACAGGAGGAGATAAGGTCCATGATTACATGGGGCCTGGTAGGCCTCTTTAAGGTCTGACTACTCCTCTGAATGTAATGGGGAGCCATTGCAGGTTTTGAGCAGAGGAATGGCATGATCTCACTTACATTTTATAAGAGTCACTTTGGTTGCTTTGTTGAGAATAGGGGTGAAATGTAAAAGCAGAGAAATTGACTATAAGGCTACTAGAAGAAACCAAGTGAGAAGAGATGGTCCAAGTAGTAATAAGTGGAGATAAGTTTCTTATTCTGAGTACAGTGAATATAGATTCAAGAGAACTTCCTTCACCAATGAATAGGTCTATCTCCCTCACTACTCTGGAAGCTTAGCACTCCTGAGCACACACTATACTTAATAAGCATGTGATTAATGAGTTAAGAAATGAATGAATAAATGTTGGGCAGTTGTAATCACTCTGGAGCAGGGAATATAAAGCTCTTTCAAGACAGCAAGGATACAGTTAACACTATCTGTGGCCACAAGTTGATAATTGTTATAAAGAATAGCTATAATCATCTTTGGGTACAGAGGCTACTGGTAATTTTCATTTGAAAATATCTGAAATAGATGTTTCCAGAATAGAATTGGAGAGTTTTCTGCCTGAGAGTTGTCCTCAATAAATGCATAAAATGAACCTTCCTTCAACCAGCAGCTGTTATTAGGGAAATGTGTGCAAACAACATACAATTTTGAACTGCTATTAAGTTCCTAAAATATGGTGAGTGGTTGACAGGCCATAGCAATAGCCTTCTAACCCTTCTAGCCCCATTCTCCCTTGCTTCTGTTGACCTTCCCTACTACTCGTCAGGCATCTTTTCTAAGGACCACTTCTGTTTAAATCCTTCAGCAACTATTCATTGTCTTCTCACTTAAGAACAATTTTCTCAGACTTGGTGTCCAAGGCACTTCAAAAACTCCATCTTTACATTATTTAACCATTACCTAAACTTGAGACAAGTATGCTTATTATTTTTTCCTTATTACAGGAATTTAATGTTGTGTTCAGGAGACAAGTTCTGAAGATGAACTACCTGGGATCAAATCCCAGCTGAGCACAAGAATTAATCTCTCTAGCCCCAGTGTCAGCTTTGGGGAAAATGGAATATAATAGTTCCTACATATGTCTTTTGAGGATTTATTTAGATAAATATAAATCTTACTAGACTATAAACTCCACGGGGGCAGAAACCAAATTTGTTTATTCCATGCTGAACTTCAATCCATGTATGTAGTTGACACTGAATTTATATCCACTACATAATTATATAATTGAGTATCTACTATCTGCCTGGTACTTTTCTAAACTCTGAGGATAATAAGATTGTTATTCTCATCAAGTTTACCTCTGGTCAAGAAAGACAGACAACAAACAAATCTACAAATAAATATACATTTGAGGGGCACCTGGGTGGCTCAGTCAGTTAAGTGGCCGACTTCGGCTCAGGTCATGATCTCATGGTCAGTGAGTTCAAGCCCCGTGTCAAGCTCTGTGCTGACAGCTCAGAGCCTGGAGCCTATTTCAGATTCTGTGTCTCCCTCTCTCTGACCCTCCTCTGTTCATGCTCTGTCTCTCTCTGTCTCAAAAATAAATAAACGTTAAAAAAAATTAAAAATAAATAAATATACATTTGAATTACAAATATTGATAAATGCCATTTAAAAAATTAAAATGGGGTAACATACTGAAGTGTCTGATTTTGTGGCCATGGAAGAACTCTGAGGAGTTCACATATGAACTGAGATATTAATATTGGAAAACAAAAGTCATTACAGCACTGTGTCTATTGGATAAATTTAACCTGGTTCCGTTTTTAACATAAAAGAATAGTACAGGAACTTAAAGTGAACAGCCCCTGAGGTAGATGTGTTCCATTAACAGAGAAGAGGTCAGCACAGCTAGGTCACCATGGTAGTGGTCATGGTGAGGATAATACAGACTGAGTTGAGACTGGTAACTAGGGCCCTTTAGCTAAGATAAGAAGGTGAAATTGTATTTTTAATGTAATAGGAATCCCTGGAACTTTTAAATCTCAAGAATGGCCAGTTTCCCAGGAAGCTGTTTAGAAAGTAGTTTTTACAAGATAAGAGTAAAAGCAAGGAACAGGTTCAGAGCTCGTATTGTAATCCATACAAGAGCTTTTGGTGGTTTGTCTTTGATACAATGGAAATGGAAAAAGAGAAAGATTTAGAGTATAGTTTGGAGGTAGAAACAAAGGAAAGAGAGGCATCAAAGACAGTTCCATTCAGGGGCGCCTGGGTGGCTCAGTTGGTTAAGCATCTGATCCTTGATTTCAGCTCAGATTATGATCTCAAGGTTTGTGGCATCGATGAAGCCCCACATCAGGCTCTGCACTGACAGCATGAAGCCTGCTTGGGATTCCCTCTCTTCCTCTCTCTTTCTGCCCCTCCCCTGCTCATTTTCTCTCCCTCTCCTTCTCTCAATCTCTCTCTCTCTCTCTCTCTGTCTCAATGCGTGTGCGCCCCCCCCCACAATAAATAAATAAATAAATAAATAAATAAATAAATAAATACACACACACACACACACACATACACACACACACACACACACACACACACACACACTAAAAAAAAGGATAGTACCATTCAGTACCACATTATGTCTGTTGTAGGCTCTTCCACCGTGAAAATAATATTAAAAAATTATATTTTACAACTGCATTGGTATAAAAACAATGTAACCTAGGATGGGTTGTATTATTTTTCCTTCTGATTGTGAAAAAGAAATTAAAACATTTTCTTTGGCTCCTAAAAGTATTGTGGCTCCTAAGCACTGTGCATATTGGATAAATGAACATGGTTTCATTTTTAACATAAAAGAATATAAAGTTTAGAAAATACATTTAAAAATAGTAAGACCTTAATGTATGTTAATGATCACATTATTACTATTATTATATGTTATGTTCTATGCTTCCTAATCTTTATGAATTTTCTCATTTTACTCCTTGAATTTCTCTTAACCTATCAAAAACTCATCCATCCTTCAATGCCCAGATCAAATGTTAGTTTTCTTTGTGTTTCCTAATTCCTCAACTGGTCTTGGTCTTTCTCCTCTCTGTCCCCACAAGTCCATATTCATACCTCTAATTACAATCAGCATCAGATTTGTGCTAATTTAGGTACTTCTCTCCCTTTCAAGCTTTTTAGCTCCTTTTAATGTTTGGCAATATATCTTACACCATGGCTCTATCTCTTACTGTGCCTAGCCAAGTGCCTTGCACAGAGTATAGCCTCAATAAATATTTGTTGACTTGACTATCAAAGAAAACAGACAGTCAGCCAAGTAGTCTCACCAAAGCCTGTTGGGGCAAGGCTGGTCTCCATTATTGCTGTCCAGACCCTGGCACATAATTAATTTGAGACCATCTATTAAGTAACAAAATGCTAAAAAGAGGAATGCCAACTGTGACTCCCCACTTTGCAAAGGATGCTGCCAGGCTTCTAAATAACAACCTCATGGAATATCCATCCAAAACACCATCTGGAGTGCAGACAGAGACTTGTACCTTGTTGACTCCCAGAACCATAAATCTAGAGCCTTGGCTAATTTCCATCATGGTTAATGATGACTGTGATCTATGGCAGCTGAAAGATAAGGATTCTGATTAGACATCAAACAGAAATTAGATCCTCAGTAAATGGAAACATTATTCATTTAAATCACATTTGTTCTACTACTTATTTCATACATTTTATACTTATTCCACAGTGCTTGGTGCTGTGGAAAAAAAAGTAGATGTAAGATCCAGTCCCTGTTCTCAATGGGACTTTTCTGTAGCAGGAAATACAGATGCAGGGAAAAGATACTGCTGAAATGACAAACGTGAAGATGGCTCTATCTGTGTCTACAATGAGAAGAAGGTTTTATTTAGTTCCAGCATGGAAATTGGGAAATTGTGTGACCTTGGATGAATCAGCCCATATTTCTGAACTTCACTTTCAATTTCTACTTATTTGTCTACCAGGAATGCTGGATGTTTTTACTACTTATTAGACATAATAATTTCTGTGCTTTTCAATAATTTGGGGAGGTTTTTTTGCTCAGTTTTCATCTAAAAGCATAAATTGCCTTTCAATTTATGAGCTACTATTTGGGGGAGGAAGGGAGGAACTAATACCTCAATAAAATCATAATTGAAATAACTCATATATTTTCCAACAATTATTAATTAAGTGCCAACTAAGAACAAGGCATTTCTATCATTGTAAACCAGTAGTTCTCAACTGGTGGCTATTTATAGGCAACATTTGACAATGTCTGGAGATATGTTTAGTTGTTTATGTTATATCTTATACTTTCCAACAAAAAGGCACTTTTTTCATACAGGTCCCTTCTCTTGGAAGATCTTTCTTAGCATCTCTTCTCAACTGGCCTTTTCCTGTTGAAATAATCAGGACAATTATTACTGGGGGTATGAAGGAAGGAGTCATGACATTTTGGACCAAATAATTCTTTGTTCTGGAGGGCTGTCCTCTGCACTGTAGGATGATTAGCAGCAGTAGCACGGTGAAGCTTTGTAGAAACAAACCCTTGTGTATACACTTTGGGGAGTGAAGCCACTTTGCACTCTTTATCAAAAGCCTTAACAAATGTTCATATCTTTGAGTTGTTAATTGCACTTCTAGGGGATCTATAATAGGGAAATAATCCAAAAAAGTATATTTTTTAAGTGCCTGACTGTCTACTTTTCCCTAAGGAAACAGGTAAGTAAATTTGAGAATAGCTACATTATAGAATATTAGGTAAACACTAAAAGATATTTTTAAGAAGGTATTTCTCTGATAATGAGTAAAAAAACAAAAAGCTGGTTGTTAAACCACAACAATGTAAACAATACTCAGTAAAAAATGAAAAACAATAACAAAAAACCTAAAAGTAAATACATAAAAATTTTTAATAGCATTGTTTTTAGATAGTTATTTTATCTTTTTATCATATATTTTAATCACTGTAATATAGAAATATTATGAATTGTTTATCCTTAATTTTATAAGTTTGAATCAGTAAGAAATATTAATAGGGGTATCATTGGCAGTGTCTCTCTGTAATGATGGACTGGGCATTACAATGCTTTCGTCAAGCCTCCCTATGACATTGTTTTGAAAAAAAGAGTATTACTTCTATTGTTTGCATTCTGTTGATTGGTAGAAAAGAGCAAGTGATCAGTAGTTAGTTCTCCTTTTGCCCCAAAATTTGGCATCCAAGGCAAACCACTGATGAAATACATTTGCATTTGAATTATGTCCACCCCAGAGCCAATCCCAGGTCTCGTCCAAAAGCTTTTTATGTGTGATGTGAGTTCTTGTTCAGTTTGTTCCAATAGTGGGACTCTCTTCAGAAAAATGACTTCCAGTTCAGCTGAGTGAGGAAAAGGCCTGCCAGGAGAAAACCAGCCCTTTATGAATATGAAATGTTCATGAAAGAGACAGCTTCAGTAAGTCATTCCTCAAAAGAGAAGCTGATAGTGTGAGGTTCCAGAAATTAGAGTACAAAGTTCTAGCTTCTAATGCCCATAGCAAACACTATTTTATAAATTACATGAATGTATATATTTATTACCATCAGATATTCTGTTTTTTAGATGCTCATTTGTGAACAACTTGGAATCAAGCAATGAGGTATTTAAAAACATAGTATTAATGTGTGGGAGTTGTTTTTATAATCCATCGAACTATTTCAATATTAAATTAAGTGGTAGGCAAAAATGCTTGAAAAGGACAGACACAAACACACACTCATGCACACACGTATATATACACACCAGATGTGACCTGCTGCACTTGAAAACATAATTTATTACTTTCTTTGTAGTCATACCTCATTTACTCAATATAGTAGTACTTTGAAATCTAATCTTCTCCTTAGCTATGCTGAGTTTGCATATAACTAGACACATCAAAACATCCATGTTTTTCTTACATGCCATGGGAAAGTGACAACATCCTTTCTTTGTGGTTTTGGTTAACATCTACACATCCTTCCCAAAACACCACCAGAGAGTGTTATTTTGCTGATGGGAATGCAATGATATGCTTCACATATGACATGCTCTACTAAGGATGCTGCCCAAGAAAATCACAAAGCGCACTGTGAGATGAGAGTAAGTAATTTTCAATCTGAAATTTCAGCCACTGCATGGATTTACCCCCACTCTGACACAGTGTGCCATCATTCATCCTTTTCTCCTCCTAGTGTGGTTCTGTTAGATATGCAACTGGCTGAGCAGTAAAAGGAATGATATGAAGATGCATGATTATCCAATTTGTGTCTGTCTCAATCCCCCTTGTCCCCAAACATTTCAAATTCAAGTAACTGTTTTCTTTTTTCATATGTACTGTCTTTTGAACCCCATCCTTCTATCCAGAGACATTTGGAAGGAAGTGTGTTTCAGGGACCTCAGCACAAGAATGAAGATCAGAGACTCATTATTTTGGACTATTCACCATGAGCATTATACACCCACCATTCATTGAGCTCTAGCAAATAAAGTGATAAGCACATTGCTAATCTGATGTCTTATGCTATTGAATTCTTGAAACAACCTTAGAAAATTGACTCTATTATCCTCATGTCACATGTTCAGAAACTATGGCACAGAGACACTCAAGTTCTCATAGCTATGATATAAATGGGATAAGCTGGGATTTTAAGAAGAGTTTGTTGGGTCTCTAGGGATATTATTCAATTTTTCTGTGTCTCAGTAAAACCATTCTGGAATAATCTAGAGTTTATAACTATTTTGTTTCTCCAAAGCTCCATTCTCAGGTCAATTAAGCAAGGTCATTACTTCACTTGGTTTCATATTCATATGCTCTATAGCTTTCTGAAAGAGTCCAACAATGAGCCTCTAAAGATGTGGCTATATACCAAGGTTGTAGTACATATACTACATACTAAGGATGTGCCTTCAAGAGGATGTTTCAGAAAAAAAGCAGCCAGAGATGTGGCTGAAGTTACAATGAAAAAATCCTCACATCAGAAGATATAAATATACAAATTTGAAATAGTGACTAAAATCTCAGGCATTATAGATTTATTTTTTTCCCACATGTGTCATTGTTTAGTTCAAATAGTAGTTAAACTTCCTCATGACACAAACCATTTCCTTCTTTTGTGACACCTAATTATGTATTTTTAAAAAATTATTCCCCTAGTTTTGTTGAGAGATAATTGGCATACATCATTGTATAGGTTTAAGGCACACAGCATGATGGCATGATTTACATATCAGACATTGTAGATTTCCATGAAAGGATCTTTGACACTAAGTGTAGTGCCCAAGATTTTTTCAGAGTAAACCTTACCAAGATATGAAAGAGAGGTATAACTATAGCCATCCATTCTTGTCTCACTTTCTTTTTTAGTATTTTACTTCTCCCAAAATTGTTTTTACCAAAACATGAAGGATTTCAATGAGATATAATTTATACAAATATTTGCATTAAAAAAAAAAAAGGACCATGTGTCGGGCACCTGGGTGGCTCAGTCGGTTAAGCGTCTGACTCTTGATCTCGACTCAGGTCATGATCTCACAGTTCATGGGATCAAGCCCCGAATTGGGCTCTGTACTGACAGTTTGGATCCTGCTTGGGATTCTCTCTCTCCCTCTCTCTCTGCTCCTCTCCCACTTACTGTCTCTTTATCTCTCAAAACAAATCAGGGGGAAAAAATGGACCATGTGATAAGACAATTTTGTAACAAAGGAATATATTTCTAGCAGTGAGATTTTAGGCATCTGGATGATATATTGGTGGCAAGGAATTTCTGAGGGCCCATGTAAATTACTACCTGTTCACACAATGTAGGAAAACAGAGATGACTAAACTTTCTATGTTCCTTCCCCAAAAACTGTCCTTAAGGAAGTCGTTGGCACACAAAAATTAATCAGCCACCATATCTTCATCTCTAGCCTTCAAACTACCCTAAGCTCCTGACTTACATGTTAACTTGCCACTATAAATCTTCACCTCAGTAATACAAAAGCATCTCAAATCCATATGTAAAACTGAATGCAATGTTTCTGCCCCTAAATCTGCCCTTTTTCTTGTTTTTCATCTTCTCACCATGCCACACAAGAGTCTAAACTGAAAAACATCTTCTACCCTCCAGTTTCATCCTCATTGTCAAGTCTCTGATTTAAACCTTCACCATCTCTTGTTTGGACTTCTAAAAAGCTTCCTACATGATGTGCTATCAATGTCATTCTCCTTCAATTCATACCCCACATTGCTACTAGAGAACATTTATAAAATAGAGCTAATCATCTTCTCTCCTTAAAAATATGTATTCAATAGGTCATATCAAAGTCAAAACTTCTTTCTGTGAGTCAAAGTTGTTTAAAAAGTTGACTTCATTGACTTTTCTATCTCAAATGGGCACAGTAGTGATCGTCTCCACGGCCCACAAAACTCAAGTGTGAACAACTCTAGGTTTTCTTTCATTCCTATAACTGAATTGAACTCAGTTCTTGAGTGACCATTTTCATTCCATACTAAAATTTGCAATTTCAAAGTAAACTCAGTCTGGGCTTTTCCCTTTTCCAGTCTACTTCTTAATCATTCTCAAGGGATTTTGATATAATTTGGGATTTTCTGCCTCCTGAATCCCTTCAAAGAATTTTCTCTTTTCCTCTCCTCTTGGTCCTGGTTCTAAATCACCTTTGGGTGATTCAACAAGTCCCTTTATGCTACTGCTGAGTAAGCAACACACTTTTTAGCCTCTGCGGTTATGCTGGCATCTGTAGCTAAAGTCCTCAACCTGTTTCCCAGCTTAGGTGATACCCAGTGCTTATTTGGAAGATGGCAACTGCTCTATCTGGAATTTTTCCATTGACTCCTATGCAGCCTTTTTGTGTCTAAATTCCAGCAAAGATTCAGCTATATCTTTATCCACTCCATGCAGATAACACAGGCCCCCACTCTGCACTGCGGTCTTCTGATTGACATATTAGCTTCTCTCCACCCACCTAATATTCAGATTTTACTCATAGCCTCAGAAGACATAAACTATTCTCAAAGTCATTTGGGGACCATGGCAAATTGAGAAAGAGATCTCCCAGGTAGATACTCATGCCACCATGATTAGTGCTGCATTCAAAAACTTTCAGACCGGGAGTAGGTTGAAAATCTTCCCAAATATTGGATCTCAACCTTATAAGCAAATTCATTCCATGAAAAGGCATAAAACACAAAGCTCCTCCACAGTTTTATCATCTCTGCAAACTCTCTCTCCTCTTCAAAATGGAGCCCTTTATCCAGGTGGATAAGAACATGAAAAAGGCAAAGAAGAAAACCACCCATTTTCATCTTCTTACCAATCTATTGGTTGTATGCCACACTGCAGAGATAGAGGTAATAAATCTAGCATCTTTTATTTAAGCATTCTACATTAAAACTAAAACTAAAAAAGAAACTGAAGCAAAAAACCTATTAAAAGAAGATTTAAATATGAAAGGAAATATCATGTTCTTGGTTGGAAAACATCTGGTAGTGTAGTTCTTTCAACTGTGTTCTACTTCAAGATTGTTTTTCTACTCTTAGCTGACTTTCACTCAAATATTGTAATAACTTATTAAATTCTAAAAAGGAATCCTATTATTTTTATTGGAATTGCATTAATTTTTGGGTCAGAATAGGGAAAATTGACATATTCACAATATTGAATATTCCATAATGTTTGGTGAAAAAACCCAGATATAAGAGTACATAATGTATTGCCCATTAATATAAAGTAAAACAAACAAACAAAAAAACATTCTTGTTTATGCATCACTTCTTAAGCTCAAGAGCTTCTAAGGCTATCTCACTCCTCCATCTCATGACAGTCTACTCATTGTTCAAGGCTCATTAAAATGTGGAGTGAAGAACCAGAGAGCTATAAAAACCTTTGGATTGGTTGGTTGCATCAATGGCCCTAAAGCTTCATCCCTTCCTGGATGCTCATCCTTTGCCATGTAAACTTATAGTGTGTTTCTGTTCTGTCTATATATCTTACCATGATATTTACCTTAGTCAATGAAATGCTAGCAAATGTGAAGAGAAGCTTGAAAAGCACTTGCATAAATTGGCTTTCTCCCCCTCCATAACCTCTGCCATTGCTATAAGATTATGGCTGGCTAAAAGATATATGCTGAGAAATAAAGGACACATGGATCAGAGTCAAATAGCCTAGTTGTCTCAGATGAAGCCTGTTTAAATTGGCCATCTGCCAGCAGACCTTCAGGCACATGAGTAAGCCCAGCCAAGACCAGCAGAGCCACCTAGAAGACTGTAGCTGACTACAGATACATGATGCAGCCTAGCCAAGATTATCAGTTTATTCCAGATCAGCAGAACCCCAGAGACTCATAAAATAAATGATTGTTTATTATTGCATACTAATAAACTTTTATGGCAGCAGATCATTGATATAACTTAGAGCTCTTTATATCTAGCCAATAGTGAAATTCCATAAAGTTTGGTTTCTTAGGCTTTCATGTATTTTTCCTTTAAAGTGTGCATGACACCATTGGTTGTATCATATGGGGTCACAAAAGAAAATATGACACAATAAAATTAGAATAATTCCATGAGGCTTTAGTAAAGGCATTGATTTATAAGGGTGGGAAGAGTATTAAAAACATACACACAGGGGCACCTGGGTGACTGAGTCAATTAAGTGTCCAATTTCAGCTTAAGTCATGATCTCACAATACCATGGTTCGAGTCCTGTATTAGGTTCTATGCTGGCAGCTCAGAGCCTGGAGTCTGCTTCAGATTCTGTGTCTCCTCCTCTCTCTCTCTTTCTGGCCCTTCCCCAGCTTGTGCTCATTCTCCCTCTCAAAAATGAATAAAATAAACTTAAAAAAAAAAAAACTAAACACACACACACACACGAGATAACACCATATCCTAAGATTACTACTATTCCAAGTCCCAAAGAACCTAGGAGAGAGAGCAGTTATCAGACCTTAGAAGGAAAAAGTGCTGTGAAAAGGACCACCTTGAGAGGAGATGTGACTTTCACTCAAAGGAGAGAGCAAGCCTGAGGCACCCTGCAGGGAGGCATCATGGAATTAAATATCTTGGCTTCATTCTCTTCCCTTCTTCCAATCTTTTGCCAGAGGTCTCCATTGGCCAAACCAAAAGCGAGAGGGATAAAGAGTTCTTTGATATAATCCACACACGTGATTGGGGCATAGAGAATGGTAAAAAAGAATAAATAGAGAATCTGAAGGAGTAAGCAGAAAATATCCAGCAAAAATGGCCATGGGTTTACATGGCTATATGTATGAACCTGTCAAATCCTTTCTTTTCATATTGGAGTGGGAGGAATATTGCCAGAATTAGGCACCTTAAAATTAGGAAAGCAGAGTGTACAGAAAGTGGAAGCAAAGGAGAAGATGTTTAAACTTTTCTTGTGTCACAATTTGCTTGATAAGGGCCCTTCCCAGAATATGCTAAGCATTCAGTGAGGATACAACAAGTAATTGCTAAGTTTAGTTATCTGAACTAAAAAGGAAAATCTAATATACGAGTATACTATTGATCTCTTGGCACCAATTCTAGAGGTAGTCTTCATATAAGTCTATTTTGCTTTGCCAGAGAAAATGGTATTAACGATACAATGAAATATTATCCTGTGTTGTATTTTTAGCCTCTTTCCATAGTGTAATTTTCCTGTTTTCCTACCTACTTTGAGGCAAGAGTTATAAGAAGATTAATATTTCTTTTTTGATGCATGGTTCTGTTTATTAAATAGGAGTGCTTAGATGGCAGATCTGTGTTCTGCATGAAGCAATAAGAAAGCAAGGGAGGGAAATACCCTTGGAGAGAGAGGGAAGATGGCGGCGTAGGAGGACACTGGGCTCACCGCGCGTCCTGCTGATCACTTAGATTCCACCTACACCTGCCTAAATAACCCAGAAAACCGCCAGAGGATTAGCAGAACGGAGTCGCCAGACCCAAGCGCAGACGAGAGGCCCACGGAAGAGGGTAGGAAGGGCGGCGAGGCGGTGTGCGCTCCACGGACTGGCGGGAGGGAGCCGGGGCGGAGGGGCGGCTCGCCAGCCAAGCAGAGCCCCCGAGTGTGGCTGGCAAAAGCGGAGGGGCCTGATGGACTGTGTTCCGACAGCAAGCGCGACTTAGCGTCTGGGAGGTCATAAGTTAACAGCTCTGCTCGGAAAGCGGGAAGGCTGGAGGACAAAGGGAGGGAGAGCTGCTGAGCCCCCGGACGACAGAGCTCAGTTTGGTGGAGAACAAAGGCGCTCGCCAGCGCCATTTCCCCCGCCCATCCCCCAGCCAAAATCCCAAAGGGAACCAGTTCCTGCCAGGGAAATTGCTCGCTCCGCGCAAACACCCAACTCTGTGCTTCTGCGGAGCCAAACCTCCGGCAGCGGATCTGACTCCCTCCCGCTGCCACAGGGCCCCTCCTGAAGTGGATCACCTAAGGAGAAGCGAGCTAAGCCTGCCCCCCTGCCGCCTTGCACCTTGCCTACCCACCCCAGCTAATACCCCAGATCCCCAGCATCACAAGCCTGGCAGTGTGCAAGTAGCCCAGATGGGCCACACCACCCCACAGTGAATCCCGCCCCTAGGAGAGGGGAAGAGAAGGCACACACCAGTCTGACTGTGGCCCCAGCGGTGGGCTGGGGGCAGACATCAGGTCGGACAGCGGCCCCGCCCACCAACTCCAGTTATACACCACAGCACAGGGAAAGTGCCCTGCAGGCCCTCACCACACCAGGGACTATCCAAAATGACCAAGCAGAAGAATTACCCTCAGAAGAATCTCCAGGAAATAACAACAGCTAATGAGCTGATCAAAAAGGATTTAAATAATATAACAGAAAGTGAATTTAGAATAATAGTCATAAAATTAATCACTGGGCTGGAAAACAGTATAGAGGACAGCAGAGAATCTCTTGCTACAGAGATCAAGGGACTAAGGAACAGTCACGAGGAGCTGAAAAACGCTTTAAAGGAAATGCAAAACAAAATGCAAACCACCACAGCTCGGATGGAAGAGGCAGAGGAGAGAATAGGTGAACTAGAAGATAAAGTTATGGAAAAAGAGGAAGCTGAGAAAAAGAGAGATAAAAAAATCCAGGAGTATGAGGGGAAAATTAGAGAACTAAGTGATACACTAAAAAGAAATAATATACGCATAATTGGTATCCCAGAGGAGGAAGAGAGAGGGAAAGGTGCTGAAGGGGTACTTGAAGAAATCATAGCTGAGAACTTCCCAGATCTGGGGAAGGAAAAAGGCATTGAAATCCAAGAGGCACAGAGAACTCCCTTCAGACGTAACTTGAATCGATCTTCTGCACGACATATCATAGTGAAACTGGCAAAATAAAAGGATAAAGAGAAAATTCTGAAAGCAGCAAGGGGTAAACGTGCCCTCACATATAAAGGGAGACCTATAAGACTCGTGACTGATCTCTCTTTTGAAACTTGGCAGGCCAGAAAGACTTGGCACGAGATTTTCAGGGTGCTAGACAGCAAAAATATGCAGCCGAGAATCCTTTATCCAGCAAGTCTGTCATTTAGAATAGAAGGAGAGATAAAGGTCTTCCCAAACAAACAAAAACTGAAGGAATTTGTCACCACTAAACCAGCCCTACAAGAGATCCTAAGGGGGACCCTGTGAGACAAAGTACCAGAGACATCACTACAAGCATAAAACATACAGACATCACAATGACTCTAAACCCGTATCTTTCTATAATAACACTGAATGTAAATGGATTAAATGCGCCAACCAAAAGACATAGGGTATCAGAGTGGATAAAAAAACAAGACCCATCTATTTGCTGTCTACAAGAGACTCATTTTAGACCTGAGGACACCTTTAGATTCAGAGTGAGGGGATGGAGAACTATTTATCATGCTACTGGAAGCCAAAAGAAAGCTGGAGTAGCCATACTTATATCAGACAAACTAGACTTTAAATTAAAGGCTGTAACAAGAGATGAAGAAGGACATTATATAATAGTTACAGGGTCTATCCATCAGGAAGAGCTAACAATTATAAATGTCTATGCGCCGAATACCGGAGCCCCCAAGTATATAAAACAATTACTCATAAACAGAAGCAACCTTATTGATAAGAATGTGGTAATTGCAGGGGACTTTAACACCCCACTTACAGAAATGGATAGATCATCTAGACACACGGTCAATAAAGAAACAAGGGCCCTGAATGAGACATTGGATCAGATGGACTTGACAGATATATTTAGAACTCTGCATCCCAAAGCAACAGAATATACTTTCTTCTCGAGTGCACATGGAATATTCTCCAAGATAGATCATATAGTGGGTCACAAAACAGCCCTTCATAAGTTTACAAGAATTGAAATTATACCATGCATACTTTCAGACCACAATGCTATGAAGCTTGAAATCAACCACAGGAAAGGGGCGCCTGGGTGGCGCAGTTGGTTAAGCGTCCGACTTCAGCCAGGTCACGATCTCGCGGTCCATGAGTTCGAGCCCCGCGTCGGGCTCTGGGCTGATGGCTCAGAGCCTGGAGCCTGTTTCCGATTCTGTGTCTCCCTCTCTCTCTGCCCCTCCCCCGTTCATGCTCTGTCTCTCTCTGTCCCAAAAATAAATAAACGTTGAAAAAAAAAATTAAAAAAAAAAAAAAAAAGAAATCAACCACAGGAAAAAGTCTGGAAAACCTCCAAAAGCATGGAGGTTAAAGAACACCCTACTAATGAATGAGTGGGTCAACCAGGCAATTAGAGAAGAAATTAAAAAATATATGGAAACAAACGAAAATGAAAATACAACAATCCAAACGCTTTGGGACACAGCGAAGGCAGTCCTGAGAGGAAAATACATTGCAATCCAGGCCTATCTCAAGAAACAAGAAAAATCCCAAATACAAAATCTAACAGCACACCTAAAGGAAATAGAAGCAGAACAGCAAAGGCAGCCTAAACCCAGCAGAAGAAGAGAAATAATAAAGATCAGAGCAGAAATAAACAATATAGAATCTAAAAAACTGTAGAGCAGATCAACAAAACCAAGAGTTGGTTTTTTGAAAAAATAAACAAAATTGACAAACCTCTAGCCAGGCTTCTCAAAAAGAAAAGGGAGATGACCCAAATAGATAAAATCATGAATGAAAATGGAATTATTACAACCAATCCCTCAGAGATACAAACAATTATCAGGGAATACTATGAAAAATTATATGCCAACAAATTGGACAACCTGGAAGAAATGGACAAATTCCTGAACACCCACACTCTTCCAAAACTCAATCAGGAGGAAAGAGAAAGCTTGAACAGACCCATAACCAGCGAAGAAATTGAATCGGTTATCAAAAATCTCCCAACAAATAAGAGTCCAGGACCAGATGGCTTCCCAGGGGAGTTCTACCAGACGTTTAAAGCAGAGATAATACCTATCCTTCTCAAGCTATTCCAAGAAATAGAAAGGGAAGGAAAACTTCCAGACTCATTCTATGAAGCCAGTATTACTTTGATTCCTAAACCAGACAGAGACCCAGTAAAAAAAGAGAACTACAGGCCAATATCCCTGATGAATATGGATGCAAAAATTCTCAATAAGATACTAGCAAATCGAATTCAACAGCATATAAAAAGAATTATTCACCATGATCAAGTGGGATTCATTCCTGGGATGCAGGGCTGGTTCAACATTCGCAAATCAATCAACGTGATACATCACATTAACAAAAAAAAAGAGAAGAACCATATGATCCTGTCAATCGATGCAGAAAAGGCCTTCGACAAAATCCAGCACCCTTTCTTAATAAAAACCCTTGAGAAAGTCGGGATAGAAGGAACATACTTAAAGATCATAAAAGCCATTTATGAAAAGCCCACAGCTAACATCATCCTCAACGGGGAAAAACTGAGAGCTTTTTCCCTGAGATCAGGAACACGACAGGGATGCCCACTCTCACCGCTGTTGTTTAACATAGTGCTGGAAGTTCTAGCATCAGCAATCAGACAACAAAAGGAAATCAAAGGCATCAAAAATGGCAAAGATGAAGTCAAGCTTTCGCTTTTTGCAGATGACATGATATTATACATGGAAAATCCGATAGACTCCACCAAAAGTCTGCTAGAACTGATACATGAATTCAGCAAAGTTGCAGGATACAAAATCAATATACAGAAATCAGTTGCATTCTTATACACTAACAATGAAGCAACAGAAAGACAAATAAAGAAACTTATCCCATTCACAATTGCACCAAGAAGCATAAAATACCTAGGAATAAATCTAACCAAAGATGTAAAAGATCTGTATGCTGAAAACTATAGAAAGCTTATGAAGGTAATTGAAGAAGATTTAAAGAAATGGAAAGACATTCCCTGCTCATGGATTGGAAAAATAAATATTGTCAAAATGTCAATACTACCCAAAGCTATATACACATTCAATGCAATCCCAATCAAAATTGCACCAGCATTCTTCTCGAAACTAGAACAAGCAATCCTAAAATTCATTTGGAATCACAAAAGGCCCTGAATAGCCAAAGGAATTTTGAAGAAGAAGACCAAAGCAGGAGGCATCACAATCCCAGACTTTAGCCTCTACTACAAAGCTGTCATCATCAAGACAGCATGGTATTGGCACAAAAACAGACACACAGACCAATGGAATAGAATAGAAACCCCAGAACTAGACCCACAAACGTATGGCCAACTCATCTTTGACAAAGCAGGAAAGAACATCCAATGGAAAAAAGACAGCCTCTTTAACAAATGGTGCTGGGAGAACTGGACAGCAACATGCAGAAGGTTGAAACTAGACCACTTTCTCACACCATTTACAAAAATAAACTCAAAATGGATAAAGGACCTAAATGTGAGACAGGAAACCATCAAAACCTTAGAGGAGAAAGCAGGAAAAGACCTCTCTGACCTTAGCCGTAGCAATCTCTTACTCGACACATCCCCAAAGGCAAGGGAATTAAAAGCAAAAGTGAATTACTGGGACCTTATGAAGATAAAAAGCTTCTGCACAGCAAAGGAAACAACCAACAAAACTAAAAGGCAACCAACGGAGTGGGAAAAGATATTTGCAAATGACATATCGGACAAAGGGCTAGTATCCAAAATCTATAAAGAGCTCACCAAACTCCACACCCGAAAAACAAATAACCCAGTGAAGAAATGGGCAGAAAACATGAATAGACACTTCTCTAAGGAAGACATCCAGATGGCCAACAGGCACATGAAAAGATGTTCAGCGTCGCTCCTTATCAGGGAAATACAAATCAAAACCACACTCAGGTATCACCTCACACCAGTCAGAGTGGCCAAAATGAACAAATCAGGAGACTATAGATGCTGGAGAGGATGTGGAGAAACGGGAACCCTCTTGCACTGTTGGTGGGAATGCAAATTGGTGCAGCCGCTCTGGAAAGCAGTGTGGAGGTTCCTCAGAAAATTAAAAATAGACCTACCCTATGACCCAGCAATAGCACTGCTAGGAATTTACCCAAGGGATACAGGAGTACTGATGCATAGGGGCACTTGTACCCCAATGTTCATAGCAGCACTCTCAACAATAGCCAAATTATGGAAAGAGCCTAAATGTCCATCAACTGATGAATGGATAAAAAAATGTGGTTTATATACACAATGGAATACTACGTAGCAATGAGAAAAAATGAAATATGGCCTTTTGTAGCAACGTGGATGGAACTGAGAGTGTAATGCTAAGTGAAATAAGCCATACAGAGAAAGACAGATACCATATGGTTTCACTCTTATGTGGATCCTGAGAAACTCAACAGGAACCCATGGGGGAGGGGAAGGAAAAAAAAAAAAAAGAGGTTAGAGTGGGAGAGAGCCAAAGTATAAGAGACTGTTAAAAACTGAGAACAAACTGAGGGTTGATGGGGGGTGGGAGGGAGGGGAGGGTGGGTGATGGGTATTGAGGAGGGCACCTTTTGGGATGAGCACTGGGTGTTGTATGGAAACCAATTTGTCAATAAATTTCATATATATATATATAAAAAAATAAAATAAAATAAAATAAAATAAAATAAAATAAAATGCAAAAAAAAAAAAAGCAAGGGAGGAAGAAGCTCTCATTCATAGACCTTATAGAGAGCAATTGATATTCTGAGATTGATCTCAGCAAAGACTAACATGCAAATTGAGGTATTCTGGAATATATTCTTATTTTGCTTTTATTCCTCGACTAAATTGGAAATGACAATTGAGGCAAGTTAATGTGGCAGGAAAGAGTGTGAAAGTATAAAGTTGATGATCTTAAAGAAGAAAACCTAGGTTCAACTCCTGGCTATGCTGTGTCACTGGAGGCTGGTGCTGATAAACTGAAGGCAATCCTGCCTCCATCACAATGGCTGTTGTCAGCATTAGGTAAATCATAGTCACATCCAAGGATCTGTCTTTTATATCTTTGTGGTCAAATAGCCAAAACAGGCTGCATGACAAGGCTCAAAAGCAGAAACGGAAAGAATATAATAGAATCCAGGTACAAACCATCAGACTGGATACTTTTTATGTACAGGTTGCCCCTGACCTGTCTCAGATGCTAGCACAAGACTTTATTAATTGCCAGTTAGCCTGTTATAGTCCATTTTGACTGCTACAAAAAAATACCATTGACTGGTTTATAAACACCTTATTTATAAACAATAAATATTTATTTCCCCTAGTTCTGGAGGCTGGGAAGCCCACAATGTATGTGACAACAGATTGGGTGTCTGGTGAGAATCCACCTCATAAATGTCTGTCTTTTCACCACAACCTCTCATGGCATTGGGAGGAAGAATCTCTCTGGGTTCTTTTTTATAAGGCTACTAACCCCATTTATAGGAGGTCCCACCTTCATCACCTAATTACATTCAAAATTTCCACCTCCAAATACCATTACAATGGGAATTGATTTCAACATATGAATTTGGGGGGACAAAAACATTCAGTTTATAGTAGTACCTTTTATCCAGGTTTTGACAGAAATCAGGACCATCACCCCAGGCAACCCTGAGAGAAGCAGAAGGTTGCAACAGAACAGCTGAGATTCATTCCATACCTATGTAATTTAATCTCTGAACCTTGGCTAAACTCTCTTAATTACAAATTTCTCATCCTCATTCTTCTTTATGCATCCTTTACAATGTTTATAAGCAAATATGGCAGACCTATAATTGTTGAATAAATGTCATCTGAATGCTGTTGAATGACATGCTTAATGAGAAATTTGGCTAGTGGTTTGGTTCACTTCTTCCTACAACCTACTTTGAGTCACCCTTAGTTTGCTGTCCCATTCTTTTTGAGTGATCATTTATTTGATGGTGATATAATGGCTAATGAAACAGGTGACAGTTAAGAAGCTTGTCCATAAATTCTTTTTTTTTTTTAATTTGAAGACCTAATTGGCTTTATACAACAATTCATGAGTCAGGCAGCAGCCCAACTAGCAGGTAGAAAGGCGCTCCCAAGAAGATTATTCACAAATTCCTTATCATCATTTGAGGTCAGGGAGAGCAATAAGTGGCAGCCAGCATGTTTCCTATCATGTGCAAAGGCCTACAACTCTTGGCAGCAGAACTGTAGGGTGGACTTTTGAACACACCGAATAATTTGGGGAGGAGTCTAGTATAACTAAGAAGTTTTCCTCTGACAGGATTCACCAAAATTAATACAGTTCTGAAGAATGGTGTATGTGAGTGTACATGTGTGTGTTTGTGTGCATGTATGTGTTGTGTTTTGACTCCTTCTAATAGAAAACAGGTCCTCATCACACAGATCATGGCCTTTCCCACACACATCTATAGAATTTTTTCAATTAGAAATAATTCTAGAATATTTCAATAAGGAATAATTCCAGAAATTATTTTGAACAAATGCTTCACCCAAGGAAAGATGCCATACAAATCTGTAGCTCTTCACAGTTATCCCACCATAGGAGATAATGCAGAAGACAGGAGATGACAGCCCATTTCAATATTTCATACTTACTGTCAAATCTCTCTTCATTGTAATTTGTCATCAGTTGTAAAGCATATGATTGATAAAGTTGAATGTTTGGGGAGGTGGGGTAAATAACTTAATATTAAAAATCTTAAAGTGAACCCTGTCTAGGAAATACAAATGTGGGGAAATGTGGGTTCTAAATTTGTGCTAATGTATGGTTCTTCAACAGTAGATTGCATTTCATTGAGAATTAGGTTAATGGGACTTTAGTGTCACGTAGTATTTTGTACCAACACACATGTTGTTCCAAGAGACGAGTCAGTAGTAAGAAATAAGTTTATGTTCATTGTAAAGTGCTAGAACAGACTCAGAATTCAGTAACAGCCTTTCATTCCTGAGAATGCCCAAATAACTTTAAAGTCATGAGTCAATGCCATCAAATGTCTTTTTCTATTAGGTGATGAAGAGGCTTAGCAGTAGTACCTTTTGTGGAAGTACAGGATGGCAGAAATTGAGTTGCCCCAGGAAGGCTTCAAGCAACTGCTTTGTTTTTGGAATGGGTGCCTCATGGAATGGACATATTTTATCTTGAATGTGATAAATACCAGCAGCAGTCAGCAGTAACCTAAGAAAATGGCAGTGGAAATTTCTGAGTTCATCTGTTTTTTTTCTTTTTTTGCTTCACCTAGATACTTGAAGTATTGAAGCGATGTAGGAGTTCTTGAAAATTTTTGACAAATTTATAAGGTTGATCTTCAAGCAAAATTGAAATACAGTGTCACACCTGGAAACCTAGGAATCAGAATTCTCATTAAGTCCTGGAGAACCTCAGTAGCGTCAGGAATGGTGAACAGAAAGTACTCAAATCAGTGTTTTCTTTAATGGATGGCATTTGTTTATTTGTCTGTAGCAGTATCTACACTGCTGATCAGGGATTGGTAGTTTGGGTAAAATAAAATTCTGGTAAGATTTTCTATCCATTAGGGATAGTAATGAGTTAGAGGAGGTGAGTGTGGAATGCAAGCTTTAGCCACAGCACATCTTATTCAGCTCAGGCTGCCATAACAAAGTACCACAGATTAGGTGGCTTATGCAACAGACATTTATTTTCTCACAGTTCTGGAGGCAAGAAGTCCAAAATCAAGGTGCCAACATGGAAGTGTTCTGGTTCTTTCTAGCATGCAAGAAGCCACCTTCTAGTGTGTCCTTATATGGCAGAGAGGGAAAGAGAGAGAGAGAGGGAGAGAGAGAGAGAGTGAGGTAGACCAAGCAAGTATGAGAAAGCAGAGAGCACAAACTCTGATCTCTTCTTCTCCCTATAAGGACACTAATCTCATCCTTTGAGCCCTACCCTTTTGACTTCATTTAAACCTACTTACCTCCCAGAGGCCTCACTTCCAAATACCATCAGTTTGGCAGTTAGGGCTTCAACATACAAATTTTGAGGGGGACACATATATTCAGTCTGTAACAGCATTGTATCTGAGGTGTTACCTGAGTTAAAGTTTAAAGGATGAGAAAGTAAAGTACAGAGGATAAGAAGAAAAGAATGTTCTAGGCAAGTGAGTCAACTGAGAAACAGCATGATATGAGAGTGTGTATTGGTGGCCTGAAGAAAGGAGAAGAAGAGGAGAGGCCCCTGTGGTGCTTGTTCATGCATATACATCCTTACCTGCTCCTCCAATTTTGCCTTTCTCAGGAAGGAGGTTGGACAAGATATATGGATTAGAAATAGCTTCTCTAGGGGTGCCTGGGTGGCTCAGTCGGTTGAGCATCCGACTTCGGTTCAGGTCATGATCTCGCGGTTCGTGGGTTTGAGCCCCACATCGGGCTCTGTGCTGACACCTTGGAGCCTGGAGCCTGCTTCAGACTCTGTGTCCCCCTCTCTCTGCCCCACCCCTGTTTGTGCTCTGTCTCTCTCTGTCTTTCAAAAATGAATAAACATAATTTTTTTTTAAAAAGAAATAGCTTCTCTAGGAGGGTATTTGTTGTTGTTGTTGTTCCTGCCAACCAACCTATTCTCTCTTCTGAAAATAGAACCCTCATTTCCCTTTGAGAAACCATGATTCCTCCATTCTGGATTTATATCAAAAGAGCTGCTCCATCCATATCTTGATGGAAAGCCCATGAATCGGGACTGTCCTAGCAGACATCACATTTCCTGGCACATGACCCAAACCAGACCAATGAGAATCGATCTTAGGATTTTGGCTGTAATCATTGAGAAAAGGGGGACCTGCTTTCACTGATACTGCTAGATTATAAGGCTGAGAGCTGCTGTTGTCCACATTTATACTACAGAGAGAGAGCTTGCCTAAGAATTAAACACACATAGAAGAAAAGAATGCTCAGAAATTTGACATAATATATTTCAGACAAGATATTTGAAGATTTGGATCCAGCTATACCAGTCCTCTCAGACTCCTCAGTTCCGTGAACAAATGAATTTCCCCCCTTTTCCCTTAAGAATCTGAGTTTTCTGTTCCTTGGAACCTGGAGAAGCCTGTATAATACAGTTCCCTAGAGTATTTGGGTACTTCTTCCCCAACTTAAGCACTGTTGTTCCTAAGAATTTAGAGAAAGTCATTGGACTAGGGATCAAGAAACCTGCTTTCTGGGCTTGAATCTATTCTTCATCTGCAATATATTTAGCAAGTCAATTAACTTCAATCTCCTTCCCTAAAAAAAAAATGAGACATCAAAATATTCAGTGTCTATTTCAAAAGATTCTTATGAGGCTCCAAATAAGGTGATGAATAAGAAAGCACTTTAACAAATTGAAAAATTTTACTCATGCAAATGATTAATTATCATTGCCATTGTAGCAGACACAGAGGTGCATGAATATTCTCCAAGTGGTCAAGAGATATTAATAGCCAGAACGTGACAGTGTGTATATCTGTGCCTGGACTGGATTAATGATTTACTTGTGAGCACCTTTTTTGGTCACAGCCAAAAACCAAGTTCCATATTTCCCATGAATTGTGGCCAAGTTTTTATTTTTGTTTTTAATTCAATTTTGGGGAATAAAGAGCAGAGAAAAGCCAGGTGGTTGACAGCCCCTGGTGCACAAGATATCTTATGACCATTTTTATTATCACCCTATGATTCTGTTCTTGTTCAGGTCATAGATCTGTTTGCTCAAACATCCTAGGATGTTGAATCCTGCCAATTCCTCTTAGCATAAGATTGATCTCATTACTTAGAAGCTATTTGGGGAAGCTGAAGATTAAACAAGCTTTTCTGTGTATTTCTCCGGACATTTTTGGACTTCTTATAAAGGTATTCATTTATTTCAATGTTATCTGTCATCTCCAGGGTCTAAAGTCATAAATCTATGGCCTTGACATAGATAGGGGAGAGAAGGAGGAGCTCTTTCCATTTTTAAAATCCTTCCCTTTATGAGGAATCCACTTGGACAGGGAAATACAGAAAGTATTAAATCGAGAATAGCCAAATTGTCCTACACAAAGTTTTCAGGAAGACACTATTATCTTTTATGTACATAATATTGAGTATTGGGAGGCTTGGGTTTCCTTATTAAGTCAGGAGTCTGTCAAATTTAGCTCCCAGGGGACTAGAATAAACGTATTTTCTTTCTTTCTCCTCAACCAAATTCCATAGTTCTTCCCCTCCCATATTTCTCTGTTTGCCTGAGGAAGTGACTTTTCGCCCACATTCCCCACTTCCAAAAGTGGTAACTATTTTTTTTATTAGCTGACACCCACTGCTGTAATGGAGACAGAAAGCAAGAACGTGGAGGGAACGGTCAGGCACTCCAAAGGCCACAATGAAGACAGTCAAAAATATGACCCTGGCTGGGACCGTGCAAATAGTGGGTCACCACTGCTCTCATGATGAGTAACATTAGAGTCCCAAGGGAGTATTTGGTGACTGCAAAAGTCAATCCTTGAGCTCATGATTCTTGGCCCAATTGTAGCATTCCCCTTCAGTCTTCTTATTTTTAGACTGCACCTCACCCCAGTGGCCTGAAAAGGTCCATCTTGTTCCTTATCCAGAGAGGGAGGAGTGGATTTTACTATTCAAAGTCTATATGTGCTCCAAGCACAGAAGCTGCCATCTTCTTACCTGGGGTTTAATTCTCCTCCTCCTGTATATACACACCCCCCCCCAACAGATAATCACTGAGCCATTCTCCTTGAAAACTAACTTTGTGTTTGTGGAAATAAGCAATGAATTAGCTTTCTAAACATGGCACAGATACTTTCTCCATTGATTTACTAATATGTACAAGTATGTGTGAACTGTGAGTGAACATCAACAACAGAGAGACCTGTTCCACCCTCTCTCAGCATGGCAAACTTATGTGATCTGTTTGAATTTCCAATTTGGAATTGTGTGGGTTTTTTTTCCCCTTAATTCCCCACTAAGGAAGAGCAAAGTTCTTAGGAAACAAGTCACCATGTCACTCACCCTTGATTTCAATGCCTATTCCTAAATCAGGAACATAAAATGTAAAGTTCAAACCAAAAAAAGGTCAAGTTCACTCAGCTGCCTATTGGAAGAAAGAATAATTCCAAACCAATTGACCTGCCTGATGGAGCAGACATCAAAGTTAGTCAGGCTAAAAAGTTCAATCCACAGCAGGAGAGAAAACCACATGACTAAGTTATCCACCTAAAAAGTGTGATTCGGGGTGTTGAAATTACATATATAAACTACAGTGGCCTATGAACAACAGGCAAAATAAAAAACAGCAAGCAGTTGATGAATATAAACACTTTTGTTGTGAATTCAAAGCATTTTATATCATTTTTTTTTTACTTTTATAGCTTTTAAGAACTGATTCTCTAAGAGGGGTGATATATTGTTCTTCTAGGTAAAAGGCCATAACCCTAAATTTATTTTTTTATGGAGTTTTACAGTTTCCACGAGGAAAAGGGCCAGACTCCAGCATGTGAAAAGCTGGCTGGTGTGGATGTTCCCCTACGGGTAGCAGGAAGAGTCTTTTTGCCTCCACCTTGCTTATACCTGGGAA